>NW_027507758.1:384885967-385143467 GCF_037356315.1 Lithobates pipiens | reverse complement strand
AACCAGTTAACCCAGATTTACAGCCACATTATTCTTTGCCATATTAAATGGACTCTATGCCCTTTATATGTACTAACACTGTTGGTTTGCTTAAATGTTTCATTATTGTTGGGCAATCTTAATTTGTTGTGTATTTATCTGCACATTTATACACTGTATCAATTTTTATTGGACATAATCTCATTGCTTATTTCATCTTTCATCAGCGCTGCACTATATTACTTTATGAGATGTCAAATCTTCTGACAACTTTCTGCACATCCTTTGCCGATGTTATAATTTTGGGTGATATGAACATCCATGTTGACACCCCCCTCCTGCCTATTTTCCGCAGAATTTCTTCAACTACTGGATTGTTTTAATTTAAAACAACTTGTTGATGTCCCCACACACACCAAGGGGCATACCATGGATCTGGTCATTACAAACTCTGCTCTCCTCTCACCAACTTGCAGGTGTATGGTTTAGGTGTGTCTGATCACAAGGCCATTTCCATGGATTTACCATCCTCATCCAGCCTCTACAAGCCTAAGCAGAATATCTGTTTCAGAAACCTAAAAAACAAACTCAACTTTTGGGAGCAGACTTTCAGCATCTTTCCACACATTTTTCCTCAGCCAACAAAGCAGTGGATTACTACAACAGTCAACACTTAGCAGCCTTTTGGACCGCCATGCCCCTGTTAAAACAAGAACAGTCACCTTCACCCGCTAAGCTCCCTGGTTCACAGATGAGCTTCGTAAGATGAAGGTAGCAGGGCGGGTCCTTGAGCGGCACGTCAAAGCATCTGGCCTCACTGTCCACGAACAAATTTACAGAGAGCAACAACAAAAATATGCACAGTCCCTCGAAGAGGCAAGATCACAGTTTTACTCCAATGCCATCAGAAATAGCCCAGGAAATTCAAAGCAGCTTTTCTCCCCTCTAAACCATCTTCTTAAACCAAAATCCCCTCCACTTATAGCCCTTATAGAAGAGCAGTGCAATAAATTAATGGATTTTTTTCACATCAAAAATTGCACATATTCGCTCTGCTCTTTCTGGTCCTCCCACCCAACCTGTTCCCCCAACATATATCGTCTCCCAACCCTTAAACTGCTTTCCTGAGGTGTCATTAGAATTGGTGCAGAACATCGTCAGGAAGATGAAATCCTCCACCTGTCCCCCGGACTCTCTCCTAACCTCCCTGGTAAAAACTCATATTACTGTCCTAAGTCCCCTGATCACTGCTGCTATAAATCATTCCCTCCCAAAACTGGTCACATCCCCCGTTTAAAAAAAATGGCATTATCAGACCATTGCTCAAAAAACCCACTCTTGATCCAGAAGTCCCATCCAACTATAGGCCCATATTTAATCTCCCTTTCATATTAAAAGTACTTGAGAAAGCGGTTGCCACTTGCCTTCAGGACCACTTCAAACATAATAATCTCTTTGTACTGTGAGCAAAGCGGAAACCTGACAGGAATTTTTCAGAGACTGCCCCTCAGAGCTACAAATGACCTCCTTATATCATCTGATGCTGGCTGTCCCTCCCTCCCTCATCCTGGACCTTTCTGCTGCATTTGATACTGTTGATCATGCCATTCTTTTAAACTGGCTCCACCTCACTACTGAACTACACGACACAGCTCTCGGTTCAAATCATACCTCACAAACTGGACAGAATACATCTATCTTGGCCACTTCAAATCAAATCCACAAACAGTTACTTACGGTATCTCCCAGGGGTCAGTCCTTGGCCCCATCCTTTTCATCCTCTACCCTACCCCACTTGGTCAAATTATCAGACAATATGAAATTTCATTTCATTGCTATGCCGATGACATACAGCTATACGTAAAGGCAACAACTGAAACTTCACCTTCACAGTCATCCCTATCGGTACTCAACACCTGTCTGGAGGAGATAAAAGGTATGGATGGAGCACAACTTTCTTAAACTAAACAGTTCCAAAACTGAAGTTATTCTGATTGGCCCTACTCATCAGACCAAATCATCATCTATAACCAACATCACCTTTACTGGTTCTAACATCTCTTTCTCATCAATGGTCACAAATCGATGTAAAAATGGACTCCCAACTCGCTTTTGAAGCCCATATAAATCAGCTATGCAAGACCTCTTTTTACCACCTTCGTAACATCTCCAAACTCCGTCCTATTCTCTCTCTTTCAGATACCGTAAAGCTGGTTCATGCTTTTGTCTCCTCCAGACTGGACTACTGTAACGCACTTCTCATTGGGATTCCTAGAAAGAGTCTGCAAAGGCTTCAGTACATCCAAAACTCTGCAAGGATCCTGATTAGAGTGCAGAAACATGAGCACATACCCCCATTCTTTACTCACTCCACTGGCTTCTCTCTCCACCAGGATTGAGTACAAGGTTTCCATCCTCACACACCTATGTATTCATGGACATGCCCCACTACCTCAAAGAACTTCTCAAACCACTAAAACACAATACGTCCCCTCCGCTCCGTTCACTCAAACCTTCTTCATATACCCAGAACTAGACTCAGGACAATGGGAGACAGGATCGTTTGTGAAGCTGCCCACGCCTGTGGAATGCCCTACCCGACACCTTGAGGGCTCCTCAATCTACTGACTGTTAATAATAAAACGTATTATTATTACAACTGTTCGAACTCAGAAACGTTTCAAAGATGATTCTATACCTGAAGAAGATATTCTTTCCTCTCAGGGGATGATTTGATGGCTACATAGGGATGACTTGTTCATTATTGCACCTTTCGTGTCTCCCCTCTTGGTCTTTTGCCTTTTTTTTTCTCCTACTTCGTTTTCCTCCCTTTCTGTTGCTCCGCCCCCCCCTTACGTTCTTGGATAAGATTCACTGTTATGCCTGATATAGGTGGGGCCTTTGGCCCTTTTGTTACCAAATTTTATGCTGCTGTACCAGTTACTTTGTTACCCCTCTCGATTTATTTTCTTTTTTTTTTGTAACCATGTGTTTAGATGCTCTTTAATCAGAAAACTGTGATAATAAAACTATATTCACCCTAAATAGTCCAAGTTCAGCACCCTTAGATAATACCCAATCCTAACAAATAGTCTTGCCACCAATTAGAATTTCCATCTTTAGCCTTTATTTACACCAATCATCCGAAGAAAAAAGGAAAACAAGACGAAGAGGCTACAGAGGAAAAGGATCTCAAAAAAAGGCAAAACGAAGCAAGATCATCTTCCATAGACACTGTCAAAATAAACAATCTTCCTACACACTGAACAGCAAATAACTCTTCTCAACAAAGAACTACATGTTTCTCTGTACTAAAATCCTAACCTTTTCCTACTCTTCAAAAGACCTAAAAAAAAAAAAAAAATAATAATAAAAATAAAACACACATTAGGAACCTTACTGTCCAATGCTTTAATTCAATGCAGAATTCTAAATCTTGTCATAACATTTCTCCCAGGGAAACAATGCATCAAGATATCTTTGAACGAACAGATATGAATCAGCTCTTGGATTCTCAAGATACATAGATCCTGCACAAAATAGAGGAACTGTTCCAGAAAATCCATTTTCAACAGATTTTAGGTAAAAGGCCCTTTCATGAATACATTTTATCACGTGGTGTAGGTGAAGGTCCTCAAAATTTGTAACACATAGTGCAGAGGCATCCAAAATGCTGAGCTTTGCTAGCCTTTATCCAGGCCTTGGGGCACTTTTCCTCCCTAAAATGACAAGCACCATTTCTCCAACTGACGCCAACAATGGTGCACCATTTCTTCCCACTAATAGCAATGATGGGGCACAACTCTTTCTCCTACTGAATATTAACCCTGAAGCCATGTTTATTTTCACTGATGCTGGACTTGGGACATTTTCTACCCCCATTGGCCACAATCCGGACATCTAAAGGACAGTAAACTGGCCCTTTGATTGAAAAGTTTGGAGACCCCTGATCTAGTGGAACAAACATAACTATACTAAAGTGAAGACAAAGCCCTAAAAGATATACACGAGAACACAGAAAATGATCATAAAACAAGCAGACAAGGGTAGGGCCATAGTCATTAAAAATACAGACGATTATTTAACAGAGTTTAACCACTTCCCACCCAGCCTATAGCAGAACGACAGCTGGGAAATGGTTCAGTTATCCTGACTCCGTGTCATATGACATCCAGCAGGATAAACCGCAATCACATGCCCATGGGGGCACGCAGCACTGCGGTCGGTGTTGTGTCAGTCTGACACACGCATCTCCGATCTAGGTAAAGAGCCTCTGACTGGGACACTTTACACTGTTCAGCTGTGATTGGACACAGCTGATCACGTGGTAAACAGGAAAAGCCTTGTATCGGCTTTTCCTCTACTCGCGCTGACAGATGCTAGAAGAGGAGAGCCGATCAGCTGCTCTCCTGGTGGGGGGGGGGGGGGTTGGTCTGCACTGCCAGCGCCTCTGATCAGTGCCACCTTAACATGCCCTCCAGTGCCGCCTACCAGTATGACTTCATCAGTGCCAATCAGGACTGCCTTATCAGTGCAGGAAAAAACGTACATATTTACAATGTTTTGTAACAGAAACAAAGAAAAATCCAAACAAAATTTTTTTGTTTGCATTTTGTTTTCCCAAATAGAGCTTTCTTTTGGTGGTATTTATTCATGACTCCGTTTTTTATTTTTTGTGATATAAGCAAAAAAAATTGCGTAAATTTGGGGGAAAAAAACAATATTTTCTTCTTTCTATTTTAAAAGAAATCCAATAAAATCGAATTTTGTCATAAATTTAAAGCGGGAGTCCACCGGGACTCCGCGTTTTTTTTTTTTTTTTTTTAAAAAGCCAGCAGCTACAAATACTGCAGCTGCTGACTTTTAAATAGTGACACTTACCTGTCCAGCGCGCCCGCGATGTCGGCACCCGAAGCCGATCGCTCGCTCGGCTGCCGGGTCCCGCCGCCATCTTGGGTATGGGAATCAGGAAATGGAGCCTTTCGGCTTCATTTCCCGGTTCCCTACTGCGCATGCGCGAGCCGCGCGGCGCAATCCGGACGGTCCCCGCTGCCTCTGGGAGCTGTGTGTTTCCCAGCAGGCAGCGGGGCACTTGCTGAAGGGGGCGGGCGCTTGCGGAACGGGGGCGTAACCTACGCTCGTTCCGCAGAGAGCTAGCCCGGAAGTGGGTGCAGTTACCTGGATTATCCAGGTAACTGCACCCCCCTCCCCCCTGAAAGGTGCCGATTGTGGCGCCGGAGGGGGGGGGGATTCCGATGAGCGGAGGTCCATTTTAGGGTGGACCTCCGCTTTAAGTCAAAATGTATTCTGCTACATGTCTTTGGTAAAAAAAATTCCGTTAAGTGTATAATTGGTTTGTGTGATCACGAACATATGTACACAAATGATCATGTACAGATGTGTGCAGGTGTTCACGGACATGTGTGTGCAAACAATCATTGGGACATGTGATTTTAGTGGGACATATGTGGGGACATGTGTTTTTATTATTGGGGACATGTGTGTTTTGGAGACATTGTGTTTACACTGTGTTTTATACTAGACTGGTGATCAGTGAGTAAAAAGCTGTAAAAAACAGCTCATACTCACTGATCACGAGCCGGCTGCAGCGATCCGCTCTCCTCAGCGATGACTTCCGTGTGAGGAGAGGAGAGCAGATTGCCTAGCAACCAGCTGTTTGTTTACATCACATGATGGCTGTGATTGGACATGGCCGTCATGTGATCAGGAGGGCCAAGCACAGAGCTCTCCTGCAGATCCAAGATGCTGCGTGGGCGTGCGCGATCCCCCTACTTCTGAAGGACATTCAGGAACGTCCAGTCAGAAGTAGAAGGTTCCCACCCGGCCGTATATATACATTGGCCGGGTGCGAAGTAGTTAACTATGGATTCGCTCTCTGTCTGCCCGGCTCTCCCTCTATCTCTCTCTCTCTCTCTGTCCGCCCATCTCTCTGTGCCCGCCTCCCCCCACAGGCAACAGCATGTGGTGAAAATGGTTATTTCTCCCTTATCATACATGTTCCTCTTTAGGAACACTTATAAATGAAAATGTGCCCAAACGCAGGTTACAGCTTTTATACAAGTTTACAAGCATTTGGCATTTCAAATGCCTCTGAATGTCCATTCCTGAACCCTTTTTTTGCGGTACAAAAAAAAGCTTCTAAACTCAACTGCCTAGAAACGACGATAAACGACCCTGCGTACATGTACTGATAAGGTAACAGAGGAGAGTTCAGGGGCAGCTGAAAACAATGCTGAACTGCCCCTAAACATCTGTTCACCAGCAGCAGTGTACATGAGGCCTAAGTGCCCTGTATTGAAGTGTTTAAGCGCCTACTATCTGATAATACCACATTTGTGCATTTAGAGAAGAATCTTTTACAGATTTTTACAAAATGAACTTCAAACCTTTGGTCAATCAAGCACTGCCTGATGGGGTTATCTATTAAAAAACATTTCTATTCAAAAGAGTTTGACATACCAAATGTCTATCACTGCCTCAAAATGTATTATAATCTCAATAATCCACCATGACGCTCAGCTATAGCCAGTAGGGTCAGCCTAACCAGTGGCTTATCACAATACATACAAATCTTCCTACAGCCCATTGTGATTACATTACCCTCATATCAAGCATTTGAATCAGCTGATATCCAGTTTGCAGGCAGTCCCCAGGTTACGAACACATTAAGAACTATAGATTTGTTTGCAAGTGGAATTTGTTTGTAAATCTAATTTCCACCTGTGCAGGGATGTGGGATGTTCCAGCGTCCGCCTGTGCAGGTATGTGGGATTTTTCAGGTGCTTCTGGGGCTCTTCTGCCCATGCAGTACATGAAGTACTGCAGTGTGGAAAGTGGCAAGATAGCTGCTCGGAGGTATCCAGGACCAGCGTGGAGCACAAGTCGTTCGTAAGTCGGGTGTTCCTAAGTTGGGGACTGCCTGTATCATAATACATTTGAACCCTTGTACTTATGGGTCTCCCTTGATGACTGCTTCAATTTTCCACACCATTGGTCTATCTGCAGTCAACTATTATTTTGCCCAACAGCCAGACATAATTCCTCTCCAGGGCAAATTAATTCTCTACAGCAAAAAAATGTACCTTGTGACATAACCATTCTACATTTCTGGATGAATATTTTGTACAAACAAAGGGCACAGCTCTGGCTGCCAATTACACACCAATCTATGCCAATTTAAAAAAAAAGGTTATAAGGAGCAGCATCATATTTGGAGACAGAAAGCTTTTGCACATCAGATTATCTACTTTGGTCGCTTTACCAAGGATATACTTATTTGGAGTGGTGAACCTGAAACAGTTGAACCTTTCCTTTTTAACATTTTACCAATGGTGTGGATTTTCTTTGAGCTGGAATTGTTCCCTGATGACCAAAAAAATTACACCACGTCAAGCTTACAAGCTGAAACACCACAATTCCAGTACTTGCCACAGAAAATAAATCAAATACCATCCTAAAAGACAATTCTTTAGCCTAAGGAAACATTAGTCTAAAGTGGAGGACTATGTGGATGATTAGCTGAAACTGGAGAGTGCAATGTCTGGTGCAGTTCTGCATTGAAACCAATCAATCAGCTGCCAGTTTTTTTTCTCTGTGCTTAATTGAACAACTTAGAAGCTGATTGGCTACCATGCAGTTGCACCAGATTTTGCACTCTCCAGTTTTAGTAAAATTACATTTACTAAAACTGGAGTGTGCAAAATCTTGTGCAGCTGTGCATACAGTAGAAACCAGCCGGCTTCTAAATTAAGCTTGGTCAACTAAGCTTTGACCAAAAAAAACAAAAAAACACCTGGTTTCTATACAGAGCTGTATTAGATTTTACACTTTCAGTAAATCAACCCCAAAGAATTACATTCAACGTTACTACATTCCAAAATAACCCTACTTTGGAGAGTCTTCCAAAAGTCAATTGTATCACAGCACAATATCCAACACTGGCATATTGTAAAAGCTATCAAACAAAACTGCCAAATCTTACAACGGCCCTATTTTACCATCCATTACCCATGGGCAATCCACCTTCTGTGACCGTTTAGGCAGAAGTCATATCAACCAATTCTTGAACTGTTCTATTAAATGTGTAGTATATGGCCTCACTTGCCCTTGCTGTCTCCATTATATAGCCTACACTGAATATAACAATTTATATATATATATATATATATATATATATATATATATATATATATATATATATATATATATATATTTTTTTTTTTTTTTTAAATTTGCATGTCTTGGCTTTTGTTTCATTTTTCCCAGATTTCCATAAGTAATGCTTTTTTGTAATATAAACATATTACACTAGTGCCCTATGCCACCCTTACATAACCCCCCACTATAGCGTCCTCTGTGAGACACACACACACGTTCCCTGGCCCCCATAGCAGTTTCCTCTGACCATCATCCTCTTGACAGCAGTATTTAGATTCTCCTACCTTACAACTGTTCAACAAAGCAGTTAGAGGCAGCACAGTACTGGACGGAAGGTGGGAGTGAGAGCCAGTTATCTCATCATAACACAATGGTAATTGGTTGCTATGACCACCTGGCATCCTAGCAATCAATCACCTGCTGGTTAACTTGAACCACTGCAGCTCCTGCCCTCTTTGAGGTACTATGCTATCTTCCACCATTTGCTCTGATGTTAAAAGGAGAGTGGCAGAGGCTGGAGGGAAGGATCAAACCATCTGTTGCCTGCGGTTGACGGGTAGATCACGATCAATGGTTTTACATACACTTTATTGGATCCGTTCATTAGATTTCCCCATAATAACCTTCTTGGGGACTGAGAGCCTGAGCCAGCTGCAATCGCTTCTTCCACACTGCTCAGAGCTGACTGAAAACTGAGTGATCATACGTTTTCTTTTTTGCATTCCCACACTTCTTAAAAACTAAATATGAGCGCTCTCTCTGCTGGCAAATCGACTTGATAAAAAGGAGACATTGCTCTGAATTACATTGCCATGGCAAATAGTGACACCCTTCTGCCCCCTGATCATACACATCAAGCTCTACGGATTTCTTGCACAGCATGCATACTGACACATAGAGGCACCTGTCAGCAGAGTGGCAGGGCAGCTAGGAATTTCAACACACCACAATCAAGCTTCCTGGATTTAGGCTGTCAGCTATTCGCTGATCTCACCCTGCTGCTAAAACTTGAAATATATCTGTAAGTTGCATTTGATTATCACCATTGATATGGATGAAATGTCGCCCTTTCACTGCCATAATACACTAGCATCTTCCAAGTTATTAATTGCCACTCATTTGGATGAAGTTTAACCCTTTCACTTCTAGGATTTCTAAAAAGCTTATAAGCTGCGCATTGCGCTAGAACGGTTTGTTTTTCTGGATGTTGAAACTTGTACACATGTCCTTCAAGACCAGTATTTTTCTTAATTACTTCCCATCCAAACCAATTCTGACAGGTTTTTCCTAAATATAAAAATCAATAAATAAAAAATTGATCTCTGCTTTCTGGGGTGGGGGGGGGGGGGGGGGATAGGATTTTACAGGTAAGCTGCTATAAAAATCCTTTTTCTTGGAGTACATCACAGGACACAGAGCCATAGTAGTTACTATGTGGGTTATAAGCCACCGCCACACCCTGAGACAGGAAGTCTGCTCCCTATATAACCCCTCCCACTACTGGGAGTACCGCAGTTTTCAGTGTAGCAAAGCAATATACGTGTATTAAAAGAGGGAAGGGACCTCTGTGTCCCCTGATATACTCCAAGAAAAGGATTTTACAGGTTAGCTGTTATAAAAACACAAACTTTTCCTTGTGAATAATTAAATATGGCTCTTTACAAGAAAGAGCAGCCAACTCTGATACCCTTCTTGCAGAAGATATGGCTACCAAAAAAACAAGTTTCCTTGTCAAAAGGACCAAAGGGAATATGCCGTATCGGCTCAAAAGGCTGTTTCTGCAATGCCAACAGAACTAAATTCAAGTGACAAGGGTTCAGGGTGACTTAACCTGAGGATTAAGTCGTGTCACCCCCGACTAAAGCTACGTACCAAAGAATGCGAAGCAAGTGGTCGTTGAAATAATAGCAATAAGGCCGAGACCTGGCCTTTGATAGTACTCAAGGCCAGCTTCATTTCCAACCTCATCTGCAGAAAGTCAAGGATTCTACCTATGACATACCTTCTGGGGTGCCAACCCCTGGATTCACACCAGGAAAAACATACGCCTTCCAGGCTTCCTTGCATTAATCAAGGTAGATAGTAAATAAATAAATGTAGCACTATGTGTAAAAATATATATATAATGCAAATCTCTAAAATAAATAAATCCTACATATAAATGAATAGTCCATAAAATGAAGACATAAAACACGAAAAACTTTTCTTGTGATCAGTGTATCCACACAATTCCGCCACAGTGATTGTTCCTCCTCAAAAGGAGTGCACACCACCGTCAGTAAAAATGCACGCTCACCTCGCAGATGAGTCAAAATTCATATGCAGATCTCCCGACGAGCTCTTTCTTCTCACTTCCTCTTCCCAATCATTGGTGGGTAATCCAGATGGCTCTTTTCTTAATGGTAACATAGCTCGTTAACATCCAAGGAAACAAATCACCTCCCAGCTTGGATCAAGATTTCATGAGTTCAGGATATATAAATAATACAATAAGTAGAGAGACCATAGTGTCACCACTTACATGCCCCCTTCTGCTCACGTCCCTCCATTAGTTGCAATCTGCCAAATGGAGTCTTTATATAATGGCCACACGCCAACACCGCGCCAAGCCACGGCCCCTCTGTCCTCCCACTGCTCCCCCTCTTTTTAAATAAAGGACAAGGTCCGGGTACCATTCAATTCAGCCTAAAAAGACACTTTGAATGGATCTGGTTGCATAGCCTGCCCCAGCAAGGAATATTCCAGTGGAGCTCAGCATAGCACATCTTTACTCGTGACCAACACCTAAGATACACCTAAAAACTGAGGAGGGGTTATATAGGGAGTGGACTTTCTGTGTCCATCACCTAAAGGTGGCCTATAACCCACATAGTAACTCCTATGGCTCTGTGTCCCGTGATGTACGATAAAGAGATGGCAGTGTTTACATCTGCCAAGATGTTGCTTTAGGCCTCCCAGGGTCACAGAGATGGCCACAGACCATCCAAGGAATGTCTGCTTCCACTGCCTGTAAAATCCATTCAGCAGTTAATCAGCCACTAGGATGGCTTTTACAGTGTAGGGAATCAGTAGCTATAAGATATCTGGATGATGCCTGTTTCTGCAGACATCATCTAGATATAGACCCTTAAAGTTCATATGACTCCATGTGGGCGGGAAGTAGTTAAAGCTGCAGTACAGTTCAACATTTTCCTACCATACCCCCCCCCTCCCAATATGCTAATGCGATGAGTTTAGAGCGTTTTTTTTTCCATGCCAATGATTTGGTTTGGCAATATCCAATTATCCTACGTGCAACATTATAACCTCAAGGTGCAACTTCCTGCATGCCTCAATGGACAAGAAAAAAAGCATTTTTTAAATATGGTTTGTCAGCTTATTATAAAAACCATGAGTAGGGTATTTATTAAAAAAGCATACCAAATAAATCCTTACATGTTCAACGGCTTCCCGGCCACCTCGCGCAGATATAATGTGGTGGAAGGGCATGTACAGGCAGATTAACGTACCTGTATGTTGCCCTTTAAGAGGCGGCTTGCAGGCACGCGCCCGCCGGGAGCTCAGTGACAGTGATCGCGGGTCCCTCGGACTCGATGTCTGCGGGGATACCCATGAACATCTCATGACGAGGAAGAACTGGGAATATGCTAATGTAAACAAACATCTCTCGTTCTGCCTAATGACACTGTCACTGATCAGCGCTCACTGTAATCGGGAGCGGTGTTCAGTGACGTGTCAGACAGCTCCCCCCCCCCCCCAGTTAGAATCACTCCCTAGGACACAATTAACTCCTACAGCGCCACCTGGTGGTTAACTCCTTCACTGCCAATTACATTTTTATAGTAAATCAATGCAATTTTATAGTATTAATCGCCGTATTAAGGCCAATTGTCCCAAAAATGTGTCAAAATTGTCCGATGTGTCCGCCATCATGTCGCAGTCACGAAAAAAAAAAAAAATAATAATTGCTGATCGCCGCCATTACTAGTTTAAAAAAAAAATCATCATCAATAAAAATGCCATAAAACTATCCCCTATTTTTTTAGACGCTACAACATTTGCGCAAACCAAATGCTTAATGCGATTGTATACCAAAAATATGTAGAAGAGTACGTATTGGCCTAAACTGAGGAAATTGTCACTATTTTTTTGTTTATAGCGCAAAAAATAACAACAGAGGTGATCAAATACCACCAAAAGAAAGCTCTATCTGTGGGAAAAAAGGACGTCAATTTTGTTTGGGAGCCAGGTCGCACGAACGCGCAGATTCAGTTAAAGCTACACAGTGCCAAAACGCAAAAAGTACTCTGGTCAGGAAGAGGTAAATTCTTCCGGGGCTGAAGTGGTAAACATTTTTTTTTAAAAATAACTCAAATTATGAAGAAAGGCAAAATAAATACTATGATAAGGATTGGTGAGAGACAGGGCAGTCGCGTTGTTCGAAATTCAGTCGGGAGCAGTGACCCCCCCCCCACCCTTTAGGACATTAGGAGAGGATACTGCAGCCTCTCCCAACCCTATTAACCAACATAAAAAAAAAGAAAAAAGCAGGGCAATCACACAACCTTTTGATTTAACCCATTGATACGCCATTAACAGGACAATTCATATCCAAGTGTAGCGGATGACATTTTGGATAAAGTGTCATACAAATGAAATTTTTTTTTTTGCCTCAGAACAGTAGGGGTTATGAGGGTTAATTACGTAGGTTGGCCTTGACATCAGTCTGGCTGGGCTATGTTAGAAGTTCTGCTTGGTCATGTGAACAGGGAGGTGCACATGACAGGCCAGAACCAGGCCTGGTTGGACGTTTTGAGTATCAACCTTCTCAGAACCAATCAGTGGGAGTGTCGGGCCCCGCTGGGGAGTCTGGGAGGGGGTACTTAAGATGTGTGGGTCATGTGTTCAGGAGGAGTTTTTGAACCCCGGGTGGTCTGTTTGTTCCAGGACCGGGGTAGCCCCGTGAGGGGTCCCGGTCACAGGTTGTTCGACATCCCGCAACATGTTCCTGTTAGATGCCCCTAATAGACCCGTCTGGTCTGGGGTAGGGATCCGTCTGTTTCCAAGTCTCGGAACCGGCTGGTCCGAGGCGCAGTAACTGAGGGAGGATTCAAGGTGTCCGGGTGTGCTCTCGGCTTGGAGGGGCACCACAGCTCGTGGAAGTGACCGGGGGAGGACTCTTCGGAGGAGGGCTGACAAGTGGCATCCTGATAAGTGGCTAGTTACTGAGTTGGGAAGGACATTGACGAATCCACCCTTTTTCCAGTACTATTAAGGAGACAGAGAACGTTCCAGGTACTGAAGAAAAGGGTTCCTGTTCACCCTTAGTTACAACTTGTACACCTTCATAGGACTGTTTAAAGTCTTGAGTCAACGTGCTAACTGCCATGATCTCTGGCTAGAGATCTGTTCAGCCTTGAAGTACCCAGCTGCAAGTGGCTACTCTCTAGGTGGAATTAGAGACTTTGTTAGATCTGCAGTTCAAGGTGCCTGAGTTCTTCACCCATGTTCTGTTCCCATGAGAGACTGTGTTATTGGATGTTATCACTGAAAAATAAAACCTTTCAAAAGGACTTTGTGTCAGCAAGTTGTTGGGTATCAACCCTGGGATCCCCTAGACGTGAAAGGACAAGCCAAGTGGAGGTAACCGGTAAGCCCAGTTAATTAAGGCCGCTCTACAAAGGGTTATGGCCTCTACACAAGTCTCACTCTAATAGCAGTCAAAAACTTCAGTTTTCAATGCAGATCCAGGCTCAAGTAATTGCTAATCTTAAGCAGATACCCACCCACCGTAAATAGTTTAGCTGAAGTAATTAGCGAATATACATTTCTGTCTACCTCATCCTAGGGAATCAAAACTTCAGTTTATGTCATAACTCTGCACTTAAATTACTGCTAATTGATACAGGTAAATATCTCTCAAACACCACTATATTAGAAAGTACTGGAGGCAAAATGGACACATTGCTTCTCCTAGCTATCCATCATATTTGTATTAATTCAAATGGTCGTTCCATGCTGTATAATAATATACAAAGTTACCAGAATGCAGCCTGTAAGTATACAAAGATATGAATACATGTACAAAACTATTCTAGGTAGTGGCCCTATATCGTCATAAACAATGTTATATCCAATCGGCCACTTCTCAGGACTTCTTGTTGGTCAGATCATTTCTGTCCACACCCAGAACCAGAATAGGACCAGAAAAGCAGTCTAGAGCTCTCTTTTAATATCAAACAAGGAACATCAGCCAAGATCTAAGAGAGCCACTGATTCATCTTGCACTTTTCACTTTTACTGTCTTTTTCCTTTGTAGTACCTTCTTTCTGTAAATATTTTGTTTGCACCATTGTTCAACATTCTTTTATTAAACAATATTCCAAAATTGTTAAAGCAGTAGTAAACACTGCATGGACATGCTTATTTGTAGGTAAAGGAATTTCTCCCAAACATGCACCATTTAGAGAAGGGGTCAGCAACCTTTTTCCACTTAAGGGCCGGATTCAATGTATGTGAATGCATGGAGAGCTGCTTTCACCTGCTAATAAATTAACATACTAATCTGGAACCCTTTATATTACACAGACCGCCCCTTGCACATACATAGCCCCCCTTCTACCCTGCCCTTCCTGCATATTACACAGCCCCCCCCCCCCCCCGTTACGCTTTAAAATTACACACACTTGTGGAATTGTGACAAACTATGGTACCTAAAAATCCCCATAGGCGACGGTTTAAAAAAATGATATAGGTTACAAGTTTAGAGTTACAGAGGAGGTCTTGTGCTAGAATTATTGTTCTCGCTCTAACGATTGCGGCGATACTTCACGTGTGGTTTGAACATCGTTTAGATCTGTGCTCACGACTTAGGTATGCGCTCGCTTTTGCACGCAAGCACGGAGGGAGGGGGCGCTTTAAAAAAAAAAATTATTTATTTTATTTACTTTTTTTTTATTATTATTTATACACTGTTCCCTTAAAAAGAAAATTCTGATCACTTATTGCTGTCAAAAGGAATGTAAACATCCCTTGTGAACAATAATAGGCAGTGACAGGTACTCTTTATGGAGGGATCTGGCATCTATAAGACAAAAAAAATCCCTCCTTTGCACTTAAAAGCATTTAAAAACAACAAGATTGGCTCTTTTTAAGGCTGCCATCACTTATGGGTTACTAGATTCGAGAGCCGATCGAAGCTGATCCCAGCTTCGTTCGGCTCTTTGGCCAGCCAGCAGAGGTTCCAGCTGGTCGCTCGGGCCTCTAGGTGGCATGGGAGGGCCGGTGGCTGTTATCCCGCTGCTTAGGATAAAAGCAGAGGCAGCATCTTGGCTGCTTTGGTTGTTATCCCAAGAAAGCCGACTGGGGTTAAAATGTCTGCAGGCCAGGTGCACTGACAGGCCGGACATTTAGTGGCGGCAGGCTGAGTGCGGCCTGCAAGTTGGCGACTCCTGGTTTAGGGGATATTGACTGTTTCTGGAGCTAGTGACATCACATACACATGCCATCCCTTCAAACCTCTGTGCCACAGCCATGACTCCCATGCATGCATGAAGTGACACCATTGTGGCTGGGCCATTCAAACTGCCTGGAGCCCAGGAATCTGGAAGGTAAACCAGGTGAAAATGAAAGCCCTGTCAGGGATGAGAGCACGCTGCTAGAGGGCTTCATGTTGAGGTAAAGCTTTCATGTTGTGCTAATATGCTAGTGGCAGTGATTGATTTGAGTATAAAGGGTTCCTTAGTTAACCAAATCCACAAATTGTCACAAGTTGGTGAAGGTGGCTGGGGTCTGATGCCATGTCCGTCACATAGTCAAGTTAACTGACATACAGTTTATAAACTTAAAATTTGGTTTGGGCACCCAGGGTTCAATTGTCACTTGTCAAGAAAAGGCTTAATGAAGCACTCATCTAAACACTAATCTGAGTACATCATATTACAGCATGAAAACTATTAAAAAAAATAAATAAACTTTTTTCATAGCATTTTCATGACTCCAAGAGTAGCTATAGACACTGGAGGGTGGTCAGATGTTCATATACCCTCAAGTACACTAATTTCTCTGAACTCAGAGATATTGCAATTCTTGCAACAGCTCTCCTAGTCCTTTCCTATATGACCTTGTGCTGTTAAAATGATTGTAACGTCTTGTTTTTTTTCCCCCTATCGAAATAACAAAACATGTTATACTTACCTGTTTTTTTGCAGTGGATTGCACAGGGCAACCCAGATCCTCCTCGTCTCCGGTCCCTATTCTGTGATCAGGCCCCTCCCCCTGTTCAGTTCTCCCACAGCAAGCAGCTCGTTATGGGGTCAACCAAGCCAAGTCACAGCTCCGTGTGTCCATTCAGACACAGAGCCCTGGCCCCGCACACCTCTCTCCTGATTGGCTAGCTGCTTTTAAATGACAGCAGTGGCAGCCAATGGCGCTGCTGTGTCTCAGCCAGTCAGGAGGCAGAATCTCGGATGGCTAAGACACTCGTAGACATCACTGGACAGAGAGGGAGCTCAGATAAGTGTTAGGGGGGCTGAGTGGGGCTGCTGCGCACAGAAGGATTTTTATCTTAATGCATAGAATGCATTAAGATAAAAAACATTCTGCCTTTACAACCCCTTTGCAAATTAAAGGTGCATTTAATTCCTTTATCATTCTGCCAGCATCATAAAAGTTTCAAAAATACAGTTAACATTTCATTTCCCTATATTCTAGTTATTGTGGCGTTCAGGCATGCAATTGCTGCACTGAGAACTCAAACACAAAGTTCACTGATAATTTCAGTGTCATTTTATGGCACTACAGATTAAAAAACTTGGCCGAAAGAAAAAAAAAAAAACACTCTGTACAGCATTTTTATAAGCAATGTATTTTATAGGCATGTGCCTTTTACAATACACCACAAAATGTACTATAGCCACAATAATGTAAAATGAAGATCTGAATTACTAAACAGCAATTTGGTAAACAGACTTTTGATTAATATACATGAATGCATCTTTTATGCATTCAGAACAGAAAGCAAAAGGTTTACGATTTGGATTTACAGTTAATGGCTGCCTTCAGATTGGGAAAATAAAATAAAACTGCAGCCACTGCCATTCATGGTAAGGTAACCCAGCAGTGAAGCCTTTCTGCTTCACAGCTGGTTCCCTACTGCGCATACGCACTGTGCCTTCTAATTGGACGGGTGGTGGAGGGAGGAGGGGGCCGAACTTTCCCCAGAATATAGTGAAGCTTCACTTTTTAAAGAATAACCAATCAGGTGCAAGGAAAAAAAAAAAAAAAATTGTTCTCTATGTGCAATGTTTATACTAAACACTGGTATCATGCACAGTTGGGTCCCCTAGTTACAAACATCTGACTTACAAACGACTCCTACTTACAAAACAGAGGGCAACAACAGGAAGCAAGAGAAAATCTACCCCTAGGAAGGGAAATTCACCCTGCAAGAGTCATTATGGAAAAAAAAAGGTACCTCCACCAAGGCTTTATCATCACCAAGGCTCATTTCCACAATAACCCAAATTTTTCAAAATCCAATTGTCACTGGGACAGAAAGTGAGGTGAAATCTTCTGAACAGGGGCACAGACAGCAAAACAAACCTGCTATCCAAAAAGATTTTAAAAAAGGTACCAGTTACTTACCGGTAACTGTATTTCTGGGAAATCTTCCAGGACGGCACACCTGAGAGATGAGAGGCTCCTCCCTACAGGAAACACAATCAATCGACAGCTGTTTTAAGTCCCCACCCTTCCCATTGATCCTCAGTTTGTAGAGAAGTAACTCCTGAACCAGGTTCACAAGGGAAATCATTCCTCATAGGTACTCACCTTCTAGTGTTCTAGAATTTTCCCTCCTCCAACGGGCGGGAAGTAGGCCTGCCGTCCTGGAAGATTTCCCAGAAATACAGTTACCGGTAAGTAACTGGTACCTTTCTCAAGTCATCTTCCAGGACGGCACACCTGAGAGGATAAACAAGTACCTCAGGCCTACCTTAGGGTGGGGCCACTGCAAGACCCTCTTGGCGAACCTTGGTTCTGCAGTGAGCTTTACCTCCACTCCATACGCTCATATGCTTGATGAAGGCATCTTAGCTGGATCATGCGGCTGATCTGCAGGTCTGCTCCACAGATGTTCCTGCCTTTTCCGCTTCGGATGCAGTATCTAGGCGAAATGGGCTCTTAAAAATGGAATCAGAAAACATGTTAAACTTGTAGGTTAGCAATGTTGCCTATCTCACACATCTAACAACCATGGCCTATTGTGCCTGTAGGTGCTACTTAGAACCACTAAAAAGATAAATAAGAGACCTGTGTAAGACAAGGACACTACATTAATCAATAAGAGGGCCTGTCTTAACACTACCCTGTTGAGGGAAATAAAACTGCAACTGTTCCTTTTTATCTTTATGTCAGCAAAAGACTAAAGGGAAGCCTACTTAAGGGAAATAGATTAACAGAAGCTTGAACCCTGGGTTTAAGGCATGCCCAATCTATGTCCTTACTTATGCCCGAGAGCCTTCTTCAGGAGATTAAAGTCCCTAGCAGGAGTAGACTACCCATATTGCTAGGTCTAGTTTTGCTAAAAGGGCGAAATGAAGGCCATGCACCGAGCCGAAACCTATTCGATCGGGTATACATCTTTATACTCCATCCTCAGGCCCTAATACTCCTCTGAACAGAACTCTCCAAGTTCTTACTAAACAGGGCGATTCATTATCCCCTTTCTCCAGTGTCCCATAACCCTACAGGGCTTCAACCCTAGGAAATGGTTCTGGCATCCCTGAATGTAAGTGGTCAAGGTTTTCTGACATGTGGCATCTGCAGCCCAAACTCCTGGCCCCTCCATGGAAAAGAAGGCTGAAAAACAAAAAGGTGATACATGTATTATTAATATCACAAATAAAATGATCATAGATTGTGGGCACGGCACAATAGATTTAGACAGAAAGGACACAAGCATAGACCACAATGTTGTGTGCCTGAGTGTGACTAGCTAAACCAATATATCAAATATGGGAAGAGACCCAAATCTGAACCTCAATGTAGACAAACAGTCCTCACAGTCTGGTTTTCTGATGTGCTGCCAAGACGTAAAAACATTAAGACTCAAGCAAACCCTAAATGCTGCGCATTTCTTTAGTGCAGCTAGCTAGGTCATAACTGATATATAAATACAGAAAGGATAGGAACCCCCTTTACTGTTGTGTTTTACCTATGTACAGAAAAACAAGGCTATAAATATAAAGACAGAAAGACCCAAACTTCTATGTTGTGTATTTCTGACAAACCACCAAATACAGTTATAAGATTAATATGAACACCAACTCCCGTGTTGTGCATTTCTGCTATGCCACAGGGAAAAATATGGAACACAAGACAATCCTTTCTGTCATGCACTTCTGTAGTGTAGTTCAGATAGAACCAACACTGAGAAAGGACACAAGCAACCTGCAGCATTGTGTTTTTCTGAAACAGAAAGCACCAACAAGCTTCAATCTTGAGTATTTCTGCTGTGCAACAACATAAAAGCAGACACTGAGGAAAAAGACAGACAGCCTTTACAGCTGCAATCTTTCTGGTCTGCTGCAAAATAAAACAATAACGCCATGAAGAGTATTCCTGCTGTGTAGCAAAACCTCAATCAGAAGGGACAGATAAGTTTAGGGTTCCCACACCCGTGCGACCCAACCTGCGACTTGGGACTGCAAGACGCATGAGAAGTCATATACTATGGCTTCCAATGGGTACCATTTGTGTCTGTGCGACACCAGCAGTCCCTGATTCCTGGATCCACAGACCTCAAGATTACACAGGTCGCAGGGAAAAAAAAAATGCAATTTTCAGGTCGAACAAGTAAGGGGTCCCCAATGCTGTGACTCCCTGGAGGATTGCAGCCAACAAACCCCTGCTGTGTATCCCTAAGATGCAGAAAGGTAGATCCATGAGAAACACTGCTCACTGCTGTGCCTGATATACAAACGATAAGGCAGTAAATATAGGACATACAGGACACAAACATTCAATCTTTGTGCATGTCTGATGTGTAGCAATATACCAATACTGAGCAGAGATGCCACCATCCTCAATGTGTCTCTCCGCTGAGCAGCAAAAACAAAATCAGAAAAAGACAAGCAATCTTCACTGCTGTGTCCTTTCTGATATGCAGCCAATAAGGCAGTATATGCAAGACATAAAGGACAGACAACCTTCAATCTTGTATATGTCTGATGTGCAACAATATAACAATTCTGAATAGAGATAGCACATCCATATTGAAGCGATTTGGCTTTGCGACTCAACATGTCAAATCGCATGGCTAAAATCAGCACAACACCACTTTGTGGTGCTACATGGATTACCAAAGGCAGTATATGTACTACACCTGGCAGGGGTTCAATTTGTATTTCTGCTATGTAGCCCAACAAATTCGAACCATCAATTTTCACTGCTGCCTTTCTGATAAGGCAGTAATACAGGACACAAAACCTCGCAGACCTTAATGCTGTATATATCTGATGTGCAACAATAAAACACTATGAATAGAGATAGCACATCCATATTGAAATGATTTGTCATGCGACTCAACATGTCAAATCGCATGTTTAAACTCGGCAGCCATTGCCGTTAATAGCACTGTCTGAATCAGCACAACGCCACTCAAATCAGGACCATCAGACTTCACTGCTGCCTTTCTGATAAGTAACCAACAAGGCAGTAAAACAGGACACAAAGCCCCACAGACAGACCTCAATCTTGTGTATGTCTGATGTGCAGCAATATAACCATTATGAGCAGAGATGTCACCAGACTCAATGATGTGCATTTCTGCTGTGCAGCACAAAACCAGAAAGTACAGACCACCTTCACTGTTGTATTTTTCTGATCTGTAGCCAAACAAAGCAGTACCTTTAGTATATAAAGGACAGCAAACAAGCTTCAGTGCAGTGCATTTCTCATGTACAGCAATATAGCCCTTATAAGCAGAGATGTCACAAATCTCAATGTGTATTTCTGCTGTGCCACAAAAACATCCCAGCAAGGACAAACTTTCACTACTGAGGTCTACTGGTGTGCAGCCAATGAGGAGTCATGGTCTATCTCTTTATGAAATAACCAACAGGCAATTTATTTCATAGGCATAGCCTGGGCTGTAGATAATAAACCTCACCACCAGTGAAGGAACAAATCCTAAAATGGTTGGACACCCTACTATTAGTAATTGTTGTCCTACCTTATCTCCATAGACTGAGCAAACGCTAGCCAGCACATATCCAGGTGGTGCTGATTAGCAACTAAAGTCTCAAATGAGCCCAGCCCTAGAGACCGATTTAAGACAGCCTCTAGAAGAGGTGGTTACCAGTTTAGCCTGGGGGGGGTAAATAGCTATTTGCAGGCTTCAAACAAGCAATTATGTAGCTCTTGCGTAGGTTTGCACAGAAAATCCTCAATTAAAAGAATGTAGGAAGCGATCTATGGTGAATCGCCTTTAGATCTGCCACTGAGTGGACTGTAGCCCAAACCAATAAAAAAAGTTTCTTCTTACCTCCTATACTATAATATAACCACAGTGTAAACGTGGAGTGGGAGGTTGGAGCTTATGAAAGTTAACTATAGCAAGCAACCCCCAAAAGGAGGATCTGTCACAAGGGAACCCCTACTGTGCCACACAGTAGCTTGGTCTCTGCCCATCCTTGAATGTTAGGTCAGCTTTTAAACATTGTGAAGCAACTTCAGATTCCTAGCAGCTGGGTTAATAGGGCCGGTAACCTAGTGCACCTGCTGACCAGGGGAGCTTCTGAATCCACCAAACACTGCCCAATTAATCACTTGTTCAGTGGTATACCTGGCCTGTAAGTAACTTTGTATCTACCAGGTCCCCTCTGTACGCCATATTCATCCCTACTAATGTACCACAACTGGGCATGTAGGGAGAGGCTGGCAACCTACTGCTGCGATAACCACAGTGTCTCTGCTGTAAGAGGGAGCTGTGGCTGGTGGTTTTAGCAGTGGCGTCTGCGCTATTTGTATCCCGACCCCAGGTTCTGCACTGCACCAGTCAGTATATACACGGGGAAGGGGGAGCAATGGCCTACCTACCTCTTTCTCATCTGAGGTGGTTTAGGCACACTCGTTCCTCTGCACCACCTGTCCACCATACAGCTTCTCTGATGTAAGAGGGAGCTGCAGCTGGTGTTTTTAGCAGAAGCTTAAGGGCTATTTGAATCCAGACCCCAGGGGAGATCTCAAATGCCCAGAAACCCTCTGGCTGGAATTGGGGATTTTGCAGCTAAATTCCCACAGCAAAAGGAAAGTACTCACCGTTGTCGTCTTCCTCTTTTTGCCACAGCCAGCGGGCTTGCTTTTCCATCCTTATGGTCCACACGCAAGGAGGATAGCCGCCAAAGTGCTCCCCTCCCCAACTGCTGTCCCCATAGGGAGGTGCCAGGTTAGGCTGTGTCCTGCACTGTACCAGTCAGTCTATATACATGGGGGGGGGGGGGGGGGGGGGCAATGGCTTCCATTCCTCATTCCCATCTTCCCATCTGAGGTGGTTAAGGCAGACATCCACCGTAGTAAACTGGTGCCTCCTCGCTCTAGAGAAAGGAGGATGTGGGCGCCTGCTCCTACTGACTCTCAGCCTTCCCTCCTGGGTAAGAACGCCGCCGCCATTTTCCCGAAGTTTGAAAATGATGCGGGTGCTTGTTGCCACGCCCTCTCCGGCAGCCCACGCGAGCTACCGGGGACCCAGGAGTCGGGGACATGATCCCCCTGGAAAGAACCGATGGCCAGCACCCCCGCCTGAACAGCCACCTGTACAGGTAAGGAGGGGAGACAGGATAATGGCCCCTGAAGTTCTGGGTACACCACTGTACCCAGGGTCCTTCAGCTCTCAGGGGGGCTCTTCCAATTTCTGCTGCCCCCCCTGAGGAAAAGATAGGGGAACCCCCCAGGAAGGACAAGAATATCCTACCAGATCCAGAGGCTTCCCAGGCTTGTGGTCCGGCTCCCAGGGGGAGACCACCAGCCCCAGGCTTCGGGTCATTTGGAAAAAAAAAAAAAAAACAGTTTCGCTGTGTAGGGAGAAACACAATCAAAAACTGAGGATCAAGGGGAAGGGTGGGGACTTAAAACAGCTGTCGATTGATTGTGTTTCCTGTAGGGAGGAGCCTCTCATCTCTCAGGTGTGCCGTCCTGGAAGATGACTTGAGAAAAATAATTCTGGCTGGAGCTGAACTTAAAAAATGTACCTACTCCGGCTTACAAACAGATTCAACTTAAGGACAAACCTACAGCCCTTATCTTGTTTGTAACTTGGGGCCAGCCTGCAACTGACAGGAGACAAACGAATGACGTGTACATCATTAAAAACATGACAATTATTTCTTCAGTTAAAGTAGGTCATTCCTTAAAGTATAACTATAGGCTAAACTTTTTTTCCTTTATTTTAGAGTAAGAAAGGGTTATAATCTATCAGATTTTTTTGCCATCTGTATCCCATTTCAGAGACTTCATTTCACTTCTTGTCCCATAGCCAGACAGGAAGTGAGAGGAAATCATTGCAAATAAAGGGGATTCCTTGGGGACACCCAGGTCACCAGAACAAGCCCCATTGGAAGATTTCCCTTTTATTATATTTTCTGGGGGCACCCCAAAATTTGTGATTTTCTTTTACTTTCAACGATAGAGAGAGACAGGGGCACAGACAGCAATACAGGTTGACAGGGGTTCCAATCCCTCTCCAGTCTATAGAAAACTAGAAAAAAAAGTTTAGCCTTTAGTGATGCTTTCAAGTTGGTTGTAAAGCCTAAACATTTTTTACCTTAATGCATTCTTTGCATTAGGGCAAAAAATGTTTAGGTGACAGCATAATTTACAATCGCTTTAAGGCACATCATATAGCATTTTACTTACTTTCTTTTTCATAAGATGTGGCAAACCTTCATTCGGATTCAGTGCTGGAAATAAGGATTCGTCAACATGAGAAGCTGCTTCTCTACATCTGAAACAGACAAACGTAATGTAAAACATTGTGATGAACACCGAATGCTTAGGTGTATTATTATTAATATACAGGTTTTATATAGCGCCAACAGTTTGCTCAGCACTTAACAACATGAGGGCAGACATTAGTTACATCACAATTTGGTACAAGAGGAATCAGAGGGCCCTGCTCGTTAGAGCTTACAATCTAACCCTAAATCAAACCTGTGGCCAGACTATAGACATTGTAGTATTTATAGATTTGTAATAAGAAGCAATGCTGCATTCACACTATAAAAGAGTACCACTCATTGTTAATGTGCAGCAAACTGCACTCCATCGCATGTAGGGAAGCCCATTGAAACAAATGGGCTGCTCTATGCAAGAGAGGTGATGACGTGATGAAAAAAAATAAAAAAAGGGACTATGAGTGGCATGGTGTAAATGAGATCTAAATTAAGAGCCTTTGGATCAGCTCGGAGTTAAAGAGGAGGTCCAGCCACCCCACGAAAAATTAATAGTCAGCAGCTACAAATACTGCAGCTGCTGACTTTTAATATATGAAGACTTACCTGTCCAGGGAGCTCCTAATGTCAGCACCCTAGCCGATCTTCAGATCAGCTGTAAATGCAGCAGCTGCTGCCATTCCTGGTATGGGAACCCGGCAGGGAAGACTTACTGCGCACGCGTGCTGCGCCTTCTAATTTGTCCAGTGGCAGAAGGAGGAGGGGGTGAACTTCCCCCAGAATTTAGTGAATGTGGTGAAGCTTCACTTTGTAAAGAATAACCAATTGGGTGGAATGAAATAAACCGCCCCTCCACCAAAAAAAAAAAAAAAAAAAATGTTCTCTATTTGCGATGTTTATACCAAACACTGGTCTCATCTGCAGATTTTTTTCCTGCACGGGAATCTGCAACATGTTTGCTGTTTTCTGCCCGGGAGAAAAAAATAAATAAAATGACACAACGTTAACATTGGTGTGAATAGCGCACATAACTGATGCGCATGAAAACTGATGTCCACGTGCTTGAAAAATTGGTGTAAACTGAGGTCTCTGCGAGTGAAATCTGTGCCGTTTTCATGCACATATAGTGTGAACGAGCCCTAGAGCACTTTTCCATTCCCCAAGCATCTTAGAAGTAGCTTGATAATGCACTCCATCAAGTGTTTTAAATGTTTCCTTCACTCTGGCAAAATGTGTAGTCTAGGCAGACTAAATAGCACTTTTGACAACATGAAAATTTGAATTTCGTCAATGGTTAGAAGCTAATGATTCCTCCTCCTGTCTGGCTATTCTCCCTGGTAGCCGACAGACAAAGAGAGCAGTGAAACAAATGTCACAGGAGAATCAAAAAGGTGCCTTTGCTGTATGAGCTAAGGGTTGACTGATTAACGGTGCGGCAGATATTCACTTTTTTTATTTTTTAAGCATCGGTAACAAACTTATCGATGTTACCGATATTGCATCAAGGGGTTGTACTGGGGTGATGCATGCAACTGCATCACCCCAGTACCATTCCAGTCAGTTTTCTTGTAATGACAACCAATGTGTCCCAGCAGCTGCTCGGATGTAATTACAAGCAGCGGGAGGGGACATAGCCCCGCTCCCACTCTTTCCCCGGGTCATCCGTCCCGCGGGGAGGCCTGAACAACCAGCCAGCAAGTCCGCCGGCTGGCTGAAGACACAAACAAAGCCAAATCGGCTTTGTTCAGGTCTCGGATCTAGTAACCCAGAAGCTATGTCATGACGTCACTTCCGAATTACTGGCATCCTAAAGGCACCAGTTTGAAAAATAGAACATATTCAAAAACACTGATCTTGACGTTTTGAATACTTTCAAGTGCTGACAAGGAGTTTGTGGTCTAATAGACCCCTGATCCCTGCATAAAGAGTACCTGTCACTGCCTATTGCCTGTCACAAGGGATGTTTACATTCCTTGTGACAGCAATAAACAGTGATAAAAAAATAAAAACCATTTAAAAGGACAGTGTAAAAATAAAAAGCTTGAATCTACAGAATATTGGCACCTGATATTGGCTTGAAAGGCAGCCAAAAAATCTGTATCGGCCCTGAAAACCTGAAGATTGTAAGCCTGTAGCAGTTCACAAGGTGGAAGGCTGCCGCAAGGGCAATTTGTCAGACATTTGTAAACAACCAAGAATTCAAAGGCACCAAGATTTAGATGATGGTGCCCCATCTAAGCCAGCCTTTCAGTCCAGGAAGTAGAAGCTCACCCTGAACAATGGCGCTATCTTTCTTATGAAAAAAGCTAAAGACTGAGTTCACCTTTTTTGTTTCCTAGATTCCAGCTCCCCGTGTACCAATATAGCATTAAAGTACTTATTTTGCAAAAATTAAACAGCTTTCCATTTATTCTACACACGCTTACCTCACTTTCTTAATAGCCATTAAAAAAAACAGCTTGATTACTTCTGCCTTACTTCCTGGGCACTTTAAATCATGACACAGGAAGGGGATCTCATTAGCACACACCCTGCATCATCCACCCTCAGCTGGTAAACTCCTTCCTGTGTCATGACCTAAAGTCTACCCTGGAAAACGTATCAGTTACAGAGGAGACATACTATTTAACCACTTGCTTACTGGGCACTTAAACACCCTTCCTGCCCAGACCAATTTTCAGCTTTCGGTGCTCTCACACTTTGAATGACAATTACTCGGTCATGCAACACTGTACCCATATGATTTTTTTGTCCTTTTTTTCCCACAAATAGAGCTTTCTTTTGGTGGCATTTGATCACCTCTGGGGTTTTTATTTTTTGCGCTAGAAATGAAAAAAGACCGACATTTTTTTTAAAAAAAAGCATTTTTCTTTGTTTCTGTGACAAAATTATGCAAATTATTAATTTTTCTTCATAAATTTTGGCCACAATTTATACTGCTACATATCTTTGGTAAAAATAACCCAAATTAGTGGATATTATTTGGTCTTTGTGAAAGTTAGAGAGTCTACAAGCTATGGTGTGAATCATACAAAATTGATCACATCTGATGTACTGGTGGCCTATCTCGCTTCTTGTGACCCGAACAAGTCAGGAAAGTACAAATACCCCCCAAATGACCCCTTTTTGGAAAGTAGACATTCCAATGTATTTAGTAAGAGGCATGGTGAGCTTTTTGATGTCATTTTTTCCCACAATTCTTTGCAAAATTAAGAATTTTTTTTTTGATTTTTTTCCACAAAATTGTCATTGTAATAGGTTATTTCTCTCACATACCATGTGTATGCCACAAATGACACCCCCAAAGATTCTGCTACTCCTCCTGAGTATTAAAATACCACGTGTGGGACTTTTTCACAGCCTGGCCACATAGAGAGGCCCAACATGCAGGGAGCGCCATCACGTGATCTAGGAGCATAAATTACACATCTAACTTGTTGACTACCTATTACACTTTTGAAGGCCCTGGAGCACCAGGATAATGACACGTGACACTGTCACTGGCCGTTAACAGCGACCTGTGACTGGCTGTGTCCGAAGGAGACGGCCAGCACAGAACTTCCCAGATGCGCGCTCGCGGGAGCACGCATTGCGGAAGTAAACAGGAGGATGTCCAGGGATGGCCTCCCGGCAGTTAGCGGCCGCTCTGTAGCCATCTTTCGGCTATAGGGCGGGCGCGAAGTGGTTAACACTAGCAGGGATTCTTACAATGAACATCTTATTTCCATAAACCCTCCATGCAAAAAAATAAAAATAATATTTTCTGTAACTGGTTATAAAGTTATAATTGGAGTTTGGCTTCAATGTGATAGTGTATCTAAATCTGCTAGTACATCTAACACTGCCCTCCCCCCAGACTGGCAATGCAGTTATCCAAAGATTCCCCCTGTGTTCCTTCATATAGAGTGGGAGTACTGTAAAGGGGGTGTGTTAGTGGCCAGAACACCAGATGAAAACAGAGGAAAAAAAAAAAGCCTAATCAAAGAAAACTAAATGCAGCCACCACATCTACATATAGGTAAGCTCCACTACAAGTACTGTATATTTCATTTATGGTTTAGAGTTTTACGCCGCTTCAGGGTATTTTTTTTTTTTTTAAATCAACCGGGTACCCTTTGGATGCATTTCTATCTTTTTGTAGCAATTATCACACAACAGCCAAAGTGAAACTGCACTATATCTGAGCACCGCAAACCAAAAACACTTTTGAATTCATTTCTAATATTAAAAGCAACTCTATTGTTGTAAAAATTTAAAATACTCACTTATCAACCCAAAGGACAGACACCAGTTTGACTCCACTTTTAACTGCTTTGTCCCATGTACACTCACTGCCATCTTTAAAAACAACATGGGTAACTTGTTTGTTTAGTCGCTTTGTGACCTGTAAACAAACAACTAATCAGTAATTATTAATCATTAATAAAGACAAGCTGACATACGTATTTGGTTTAGCGATAACTGTGCGCTTGCTTACCTTTGCGCCCAAGTTAAGGAGCTGCTCAGTAAAAGATTGGGAGTAATTTTCTGTTCTGCTGGATGACCACACTTCCACATAAGCTGTGACACCTGGGGGAAAAAAAAGTGTATGCTAAGTATTTTATCAACATCTTCAGTGAAGGGCTTCTTTTTGCTTTGACCAGGTTTCCAGTATAGTTGCGAGTTATGCTGCATGTATTTACCTTTCACCCTTATTGTAAGGTCTCTCTGACCTAAAAATATTTTCTAGAACTCCTCTGAATTAAAAAGATTGAGAAAGGCTGGTATAAAACACTCACCACTCTCAGTTTCAGTAATCTTTCACACCATTACTTTCTATATTAAAGAACTTGCAAGCATGCCACAGTGGAACCATTAGGCTGCTTTCACACTGCAGCGGGAGCGGCGTCGGCGGTAAAGTGCCGCTATTTTTAGCGGCGCTTTACCGTCGTTTTAGCGGCGGTCTGCGGGCGCTAGCAGGGTGGTTTTAACCCCCGCTAGCGGCCGAAAAAGGGTTAAACCCGCCCGCAAAGCGCCGCTGCAGCGGCGCTTTGCCGGCGGTATTGCCGCGGTGTCCCATTGATTTCAATGGGTAGGAGCGGTATAGGAGCGGTGAATACACCGCTCCTTCACCGCTCCAAAGATGCGGCTAGCAGGACTTTTTTCACCGTCCGGCCAGCGCATCGCTCCAGTGTGAAAGCCCTCCGGCTTTCACACTGGAGGGAAAGGGGCCGGTTTTTTTTCAGGCGCTACACAGGCGCTATTTTTAGCGCTGTAACGCCTGAATACCGCCCCAGTGTGAAAGCAGCCTTATCCTCTCATTGTCATCTAGCAAACCCATATCTGAAAGGAGCTGAGCCTGTAAACCTCAAAAGGTGGAAGGGTAGTAGATTAACCATGAAAACAGATTTCTGTGGCACAGGAATGGCCATTTGGGCAAACGTGTTGCTTTGCCCTGCACTTTATTTTATGTGTATTAAAGTGGCCATACACTACACAATCTGATTATACAATATCTGTACAATCTTTTCGATTTAGCACAGGGCTCAACAAACCCCAGGCGGCAGGTCGCCAATGCGACCAGAAATCAACCTGGCGCCTAAGCTGCCACCAGCCCACTCACTATTGATGCCCCAGACATGCAGCGCATTAACACTGACTGCCGTCCTCCTCCCTCCTCCACACTCAGCAGCACCGCGCTAAGTGTGTGAAACTGACACGCAATGGAGAGAGGAGGATCTGTCAGATTTGAGCTTGATGTCGGGGTGGGCGGGACCCGGCCAGAGTGGGCGGGACCCAGCAACTATCAAACACCAGCCAATGGGATCTGGACGGGGCATTACATGTATGTGGCCCCGCCCCTTAAGCAGCCCAATAGTTGGCTGGTGTTTGATAGCTGCTGAGTCCCGCCCACCCCGGCATCAAGCTCAAATCTGACAGATCCGCCTCTCTGTTACTTGTCAGTTTCACACCCCGGCTGGGTCCCACCCATTCCGACATTAAAGCGGGAGTCCGCCGTTTTTTTTTTTTTTTTTAAAGCCAGCAGCTACAAATACTGCAGCTGCTGACTTTTAAAATAGTGACACTTACCCGCCCAGCGCGCCCGCGATGTCGGCACCCGAAGCCGATCTCTCGATCATCTCTCGGGTGCTGCTGCCGCCATCTTGGGTATGGGAATCAGGAAATGGAGCCTTTCGGCTTAATTTCCCGGTTCCCTACTGCACATGCGCGAGTCGCGCTGCGCAATAAGGATGGTCCCCCGCTGCCTGCTGAAAAACACACGGATCCCAGAGACAGCGGGGGACTTTCGGAAAGGGGCGTAGATTCTGCGGAAAGGGGCGTACCTTCTGCAGAATCTACACCGGAAGTGGGTGCAGATACCTGTACTGTACAGGTACCTGCACCCCCCTCCCCCCTGAAAGGTGCCAATTGTGGCGCCGGTGGATTCCAATGAGCGGAAGGTCCACTTTAGGGTGGACCTCCGCTTTAAGCTCAATTCTGACAGCTCCTCTGTTACATTTCAGTAACAGTGTGCTCTGTGTGAAACCTGCCAGTGCCACCTGCCAGCGCCAACCAGTGCCATCTGCCAGTGCCAACCAGTGCCACCTTTAATCAGTGCCACCTGCCAGTACCAGTGCCACCTGCTAGTGCCAACCAGTGCCACCACCATCAATACCACCTGCCACCACCAACCAGTGCCAATCAGTGCCACCTGCCACTGCCAACCAGTGCCACCTGCCACCGCCAACCAGTGCCACCTGCCAGTGCCACCACCAATCAGTGCCACCTGCCAGTGCCAGCAATCAGTGCCAACTAGTGCCACCTGCCAACACCAACCAGTGCCACCGCCAATCAGTGCAATCTGCCAGTGACAACTAGTGCCACCGCCAACCAGGGCCACCTGCCCCTTCCAAACCAGTGCCACCTGCCAGTGCCACCTGCCAGTTCCAAACCAGTGTCACCTGCCAATGCCATCTGGCAGTTCCACGTGCCTGCCAGTGGCAACCAGTGCCACCTGCCAACACCAATCAGTTCCACCTGCCAGCGCCACCACCAATCAGTGCCACCTGCCAGGGACTAGTGCCACCGCCAACCAGGGCCACCTGCCAGTTTGCAAACCAGTGCCACCTGCCAATCAGTGCCATGTGCCAGTGCCACCTGCCAGTGCCAGTAGTGCCACCTGCCAGTTCCAAACCAGTGTCACCTGCCAATGCCATCTGGCAGTTCCACATGCCTGCCAGTGCCACCTGTTGCCAGCCTTACTCTTTCTGGTCAGCCCATAACCCTGATGTAAGATCGTTTCATTGGAGTTAATGACTGGGTGCTCCATTGTGAGTTAGGGATAGGGGGTGAAAATGAGTGGTGGGAGCTGACAATCCCTACCACTAGGCAATACCAGTTTTGGCGTAAATCAGAATTAGAACTATTTGAAAACATACACAGAATATATAAACCACAGACAACACCCCCCTTCCTTAAGATCATATTACCCTAACAATACAAACTGTAACCAGGAATATAATAACCAATATATACTACAAACACAAAGTTAATTAGCCACCAGAAGGTCTCATTTCAGGTCAGACTTGCCGACTTCAAGCTCACTAAAAACAATACACATTATTACAAGTATAAACAGATCCCGCAATAGTTTGCCAACAGACAGACAATAGATGTCTGTTAATTAAGGTGTTAATTAGCACAAACAACAATGGGTAAAAGACCCTTAGGAGGCACCCTAGACCTACTTGCAATAAACAAATTATAGCAGGCAATCCCCCTCAGGTGGCTTGCTGATGACATCGACATCTGCTATGAGTCCCACAGTGTGGAGCAGTTCTTGCTGGAAATGTGGCATCTAGGCCCTTAGCATGGACCTAGAGTCCCAGAGTCTGTTTGTCTTGAAGAGACAAGGACTTTAATCCAAAGTAACATTAGTCCAAGGGTCCCCAGGCATACACCTCACAAAGAGTAGTGTTCCCTTAAAAGCCACATCCATTGTCAGTAGGCTAGCCTGCAGTCCGTTCCAAAAGCCTCTTTCCTGAGTGAGTCTGTCACACATAGGCTGTTATGTGATCCCTCAGCTTCTGTACACTCTGCCAAATGAACAATCTGTGCAAGATGAAGGTACAAAACTATCAATCATTGGCTGTGTATTTAGTGAGAACTGATAACGATTATGACTGCATGCGAGTACAGAGGTGGGTGGGGACGGGCACACGGTGTGTGTTAATAAGGCCAGCTGGTGAAGTACTTCTTTTAAATGTTTTTTACTTCCCAAATACCAAATTTCAGGACTGAGCAGGAAGTAATGGAGAGGTTTTCTATGAACACACTGGAGGCCAAGGCAGACCATACATGGGTTGAATTTCAAAAGAATTTTCTTTCGAAAATCTTATTGTTCATATTTTGCACCTGGGACTACAGCAGTGCTCCCTATGTGTGCTCAGTGACTGGGACTACAGCAGTGCTCCCTATGTGTGCTCAGTGACTGGGACTACAGCAGTGCTCCCTATGTGTGCTCAGTGACTGGGACTACAGCAGTGCTCCCTATGTGTGCTCAGTGACTGGGACTACAGCAGTGCTCCCTATGTGTGCTCAGTGACTGGGACTACAGCAGTGCTCCCTATGTGTGCTCAGTGACTGGGACTACAGCAGTGCTCCCTATGTGTGCTCAGTGACTGGGACTACAGCAGTGCTCCCTATGTGTGCTCAGTGACTGGGACTACAGCAGTGCTCCCTATGTGTCCTCAGTGACTGGGACTACAGCAGTGATCCCTATGTGTGCTCAGTGACTGGGACTACAGCAGTGATCCCTATGTGAGCTCAGTGACTGTGAATACTGCATTGATCCCTATGTGAGCTCAGTGACTGTGAATACCGCATTGATCCCTATGTGAGCTCAGTGACTGTGAATACTGCATTGATCCCTATGTGAGTTCAGTCACTGGGACCCGGGCTGACAGGAGAGGAATGCCCTGACTGTGACTCGTACACACCCTATTCATCCCGGAACGAAAGGCGTGTGTTTGCCATTACCTGTAAGGACGCTGCCCGCCCCGCAGGCTGGTGACAAGGTCTCTACCAGCTCCATGAACTCCAAAGCTTCCAGCACTGCTCACCCGCCACAGCTTCAAACCTGACTTCCGCTCTGGTGATGTCATCAGCAGAGCGCCAGAGACACGTGAGACAGTGTACAGCGTGGAGGAATGCACTCGGGGGGGAGGCTGGGCACCTCTGCTGTGTAGTGGTATAGGTTTGCACTGATATACATTACATTTTCTAACATATTGTATATGTGAAGCAATTGCTATACTTTTTTTTTTTTAAATATAGTGTATATCAGTGTTGCAGATTTCCAGCTGCTCTTTGTGTTACTTCCAATGTGCATGCATGTAGTGGGCACACATCTTTGCTCTGCACTGGCATGCTGAGGGTGCAGACAGGAGAACATACATGTGCACCATTTGTTACCATGCCTAGTTGTGAACATGTGGGCAGGGTGGCAAGGCGGGAGACAACATTGTCACCTCACAACAGTTCCAAGCAGTTTGGGTTAATTAAAAATGTATGCCGCAGCATCACTGTGATACTGCAGCTGTCCTAATTCGGATATCGTTTCATTTTGGTTTTGAGGGTTCCCCAACACTGGTTTTTGTTTAGATCGAATTTATGTTCAAAACTAAGGATGAGTTCAGGCGTGTTCGCATACTCCACGTGCAGAGCCCACCAGGAAGTCGGTGCAGCGCTGCACTAATCACAGGCAGTGAAACATTGCCCGTTCTCTGCAGCCACGCATCGGGACAATGTCTCACTGCCTGTGATTAGCGCAACGCTGCACCGACTTCCTGGCAGGCTCTGCACGTGGAGTATGCAAACACGCCTGAAAAGAAGTCAATGCTCAGACTTGGAGACAGCTCCGCCCGGCAGACAGTGGGCTGCCATGCCCTAAAAACGCAAGTCTGGAGTGGCACGTTTCTGGAAAATTGCATGCACCACTTGAACCTAATCACCCCGGATCTATATACACAGCCCTTAAAAATTACACTCGCCTGCTCACATTTTGCGAGTGAATTTTGAGGGCTGGCGAGGAAGGGCTGCCTGTTAGCGAGGGGGGGGGGGGGCGAGCACTGCTGGCCAGCGGGTTGAGTCCTTTTTCCAGCCATCGCAGAGGGGAAGAGAGAGCCAGCTGGATGATCAGAGCACGAGGGACATCATTAGAGGCTTTCATTTCAATAGCTGAGTGTTCCCCGTACTCGCTGTCACACGCAGGACCGCTCTTGGGGAATTTGATGGACAGATCACCCGTCCAACCCAAGACAAGTGATGTGTATCAAAGTTTCCCAGCCAGGGGGCAGGGCTCTACAGGAACACACAGCAATTGAAATCAAAGCTGTTCTAGTAATGTCCCTTGGTTCTTTTATCATCCAGCCAGCAATGCTCTTCTCCTCTGCTCCCCTACACAATTGACACAGGTAGGCAGCACAATGAAAACGGGCAGGCTGCATTGGTGGACACGGGTGAGGCTGCATTGGTGGACACGGGTGAGGCTGCATTGGTGGACACGGGTGAGGCTGCATTGGTGGACAAGGGTGAGACTGCATTGGTTTACAAGGGTGAGACTGCATTGGTGGACAAGGGTAAGATTGCATTGGTGGACATGGGAAGGCTGCATTGGTGGACACGGGGTGAGGCTGCATTGGTGGATATGGGAAGACTGCATTGGTGGACATGGGTGAGGCTGCATTGGTGGACATGGGTGAGGCTGCATTGGTGGACATGGGTGAGGCTGCATTGGGGGACACGGGTGAGGCTGCATTGATGGGCATGGGTAAGGCTGCATTGGTGGACATGGGAAGGCTGCATTAGTGGACGCGGATGAGACTGCATTGGTGAGGCTGCATTGGTGGACATGGGAAGGCTGCATTAGTGGACATGGATGAGACTGCATTGGTGGACATGGGTGAGGCTGCATTGGTGGACACAGGTGAGGCTGAATTGGTGGACGCGGGTGAGGCTGCTTTGGTGGACAAGCACAGTATCTCACAAAAGTGAGCATGGGTTCATTTTTTTTTTAATTGCCCATGTGTCTCATATGTCTGCCAGTAAAGAACGTGGGCTTTAACACCCACACTCTGCATATATGTGTTCATGGAGTTTTCTGTACTAAGGGTGCACTCCCAGCACAGTGACCAGGATGTAATTGACAGCTTTTAGTCTCTAGTAATGATCAAGACCCAGCAGGGCAGGCTCTCAATCATATGGCTATGAGTCCATCCAGCTACCTGGTCGTAAAGGCAGATTTAAAGGATGCTGGCAGGAAGGGATTAAATAAAAATTCTACTGGTACTGCTTATTTAGCAGTTAACGCCTTAAAGTGGTAGTAATCTCCCATGGTTGATATTTACCTATAGGTAAGCCTATAATAAGGCTATAAGTATACACTGCTCCTGTACCACCCCAAAGATGATGTTTGCAGGACTTTTTTTCCTGTCCTGCAAGCGCACCGCCACCAGTGTGAAAGCAGTCAGACTTTCACACTGGGGAGGCATGAGATGCGCTTTTCAGGCGCTTTACAATCGCTATTTTTAGCGCTGAAAAGCACCTCAGTGTGAAAGGGGTCTAAAAGAGACATCACTGGGTCTGTTTACACTTTACACCCCTAATGTCTCACCAAAGCCCCCAGCATCCCCCACCCTCCAAAAAAGTAATAACACATAAAAATAACATTGTAAAAATAATAAAAATTACATTTGAAAAAAACATAGCAAGACCTTGTTCCCACAGAGCATACTAAAATATACACTCACATAGGTGTTCCGTGCATGCCCATGCAGGCGGTCCCATTGACGTCAATTTGGAAGCAGCAGCTGCACAGACGTAGCCGCTTCTCTTGATCTGGCATCTGTGTAGATGCATGGCCCTAAACTCACACTGTGTTTGAGGCTGTGCACCCACACAGATGTCAGATTGAAAGCAGCGACTGTGCCCATGCAGCTGTTGCATCCCAATTGACATAAATTGTTCTGCCTGCACAGGGATGCACGGAACACCTGTACATCCCTGTGCGCATAAATGCATCCCTCACACGGGCATACACTTCAGTAAGCCCCATATGAATGAGGAATTCTATAAGTTAATGTTGTATGAGTGCTAATGACTTGTAGTTCATTTATTTGAAGGAAACTGTGAATGAATGACACAGCTGTGTGGGTGGAGCCCCACACAACCTCAAAAAGTGACAGTGGGAAGTGGCAGGAGCATGTTACAGGCTTATCCTTAAAGCGGTTGTATTCCCGCTGACTTTTTTTTTTTTTTTTTTTTAATACCCATGTACTCCCAAAAGGCATAATGAGCTAGTATGCACCGCATACTAGCTCATTATGAAATACTCACCTTAGAACGAGGCATCAGTAACTCACCTGGTCCATGCCGAGAGAGGTGACATGTTGCCTTGGCGAGTCTTCCGGGTATTGCAGCTCCAGCACTGTGAGTGGCTGGAGCCACGATGTTGTCACTCCCGTGCATGCGTGCGGGAGATTTCTTTCCGGCAAGGTCTGGCATCTGCCGGGCTTTCAGTCGAGAATCCCCTATGCGCATGCGCCACTGCAGTCAGCAGCTCATTGCACGGGGAATATAACCTGTACAGTTTAGGAGATATTTTTTTTTACCTACAGGTAAGCCTTATTATAGGCAAGTTTAAAAATAGACTATACAACCGCTTTAAAGCTTGCCCCAAGTGGACTGTAGTCAGGGAACACTCACTGTACAGAGAGGGGACACTGGTTCACATTGCCAGAGCTGGTTTAGTTGGATCCCTAGTAGGTTCCCTGCATGGGGTGTTGGTATTTGCATTATCTATTGTGTAGCAAAGGAAAGTCTGCTGTGTAGCACAGCATGCTCTCATGCTGTGAGCTTTATCTAGCTAACATTACAATGTACAAGTCTACAAATTCCTGACTTGTCACGGTAATATAAGAATATCTTTATTTTTTGAATGTGCACCTTTTATATAATTAAAAAGCAGTCATGTAACTTTGACTAGGGTAAATGATGTTAGCTGCATCCAGAAGGACACATTTCCTAAGTCTCCTCCCCTCCAGTGTTTAGACTGTAACATTATAACTTTGTAATACATTAGATGAGAAGCTGCTGCAGGGGGCTGATTTGCCCCAGACGTTTTTGAACACAACCAAGAATTTTACATGATTTGCATGACATGCCTCATATTTGAATCTGGGAAATGAATAATGCTTGAAAAAGATGGGTGCAATTCTGGTAAGAAAAAAAGTATAATATGTAATGGGGCCTCTTACCTTGTGCCTTGCTACAAAGTTACGATATTGCAGTCTGATCACTGGGGTAGAGGAGACTGAAAAAAGTGTTATCTACCTGCAACAGAATGATGACATCATCCCCGCCTAAGCAAAGTCAATTGACTTGCACTCAAGAACCGCATTTATTAACTAAAGATATAAATGTTTGGAAAAATTTATACTGAAGTTTAAGGACTGCTTTTAAAATTGTGCAGCTGTTTAATGTGATGTGCTAGAAATGTATTAATGTGTCATTAATCCACAACCTGGTTGATCCTGCTGCTCTCCCCCGCCTGTCCATGTCCCCACTGCAGTTGGGGATTTTGCAAAGCAGTGTTGGTAGCTGTACACATGCTCAGTTTTCAGTGTATTTTCTACACTGAGCATGTCTTCCCTATCCCATCTGAACAGCCCATGTGACTGTAGAGTCACATATGTGGGCATATACACAGTGGTAATTGACAGCCCACTCCCTCCATCCTCCTCCATGTCCACTAAACAGCTAAACACAATGGTGGTGGGGTATTACATCTTGATTGGTGGAGGCTTCTCCTCCCTGTTATTCTAAAACACAGGCTGGATGGGCATTACACAGCCTGTGAATGGAAGAAATCCACCCACACCAGGTTATTGCCAAAATATAATGAATATTTAATAAAAAAAAAAAAATATCTATCTATCTATCTATCTATCTATCTATCTATATATATATATATATATATATATGTGTGTGTATATTTATATTTGTATACCAATTTAAAGAGTAACTCCTGTAACTTTTGTTGAGAAAAAAACATTCCCCTCTCGGTGACCTATGTAGAGTACAAGGATTTTGACAAACCTTGTTGCAGATTCCTACCTTTTTGTTATTCTGAAGAAATCCCTGTGTGTTTGTCTGTGTCCATGTGCCAAAGTCTAATGGGAGTGGTTGCTTAATTATCAACCAGCGTCTGCACCTGCAGGACTCTAATGAAGAAAATTTCAGGGCCTGCATCCCTTTAGATATGATTTCCTATTGGGAGTATTTCACCAAAAATTACATTTTTGTATCTTAGTGCAGACTTCTGGGAAAATCAGTGAGCCAATCACACAAGCAGGAAATTACATTTCTGGGGGCGGTCTGTACACATGCCGTGTACAGAACACCCCCAGGTAGCCATATTGCATTGCATTGCATTTCACAGAAAATTACAGAGCTGCAGTTTGAAAAGGAAAGGTATTTTTAATGACATACAATTACAATATGACTTGAGTTGCAATTCTATATGTTATGTTATTATTCTTTTTTTTATTCACTATTTTTTTTTTTTATACAAAAGTGGAGTTTCCCTTTAAAACAGTTTATTAATGTTCATTATTTATTTTTACTCTGTATCCCAAAGGGTTTTTTTTTTTTTTTTTGAATATATGACCAGCAGCAGAGGCCTAGAAGCTCTTCCTGCTTATGTTTCTCTGCAGGAAAAAGGTGTTTCTTTTAATAAAATAATTACAGCGTGATCATCCATATATGGAAAGAGAAGGGATAATGTAAATGTGTTTAGTATCACTTTAAAGCGGTAGTAAATACATTTTTTGAACTTGTACCTACAAGTAAGCCCCGACACATGATACCAAGCTACACAAATGGAACAGTAACTGAACGAGTGTCTGACTACCCTACGATCCAGTTGTGTCCTTATCTCACCCTTAGCCTGAAATCGGCCATCATATGACAACATGGGACGGATCTCCTTCAATCTAGGTTTGACTCATTCTCCTTCATTGTAACCAACACCTCCTGGGACCCTTTACTTCCCTTCCCCCTTTCCATCCCCCCCCACTCCTAACCCACCCCCCCCCCCACTCCCGACCCACCCCCCTTCTCCCCTTCCCCTTCCACCCATACCCAGGCTTCTTATTCAGGACTTAAGAGGTTACACCTTCACTATACAACGAGTACAGGATATAGGTATACAAAAGATTCATAACCAGCTATTTTCCAATTTATCTCTATGTATATCTGTTGCTCTCTCTTATCGTTACTTTTTTCTTTTTTTAAATTCATACCTGCTGCATATACCGGATAAGAAGAAGCCCGTTCCACATTGAGGCTATCCCTCTCCTTAAACCTCACCCTACTATACAAGGGGTCCACATTAGAGACTCCCTTGTGGGAAGGCTCTCCAAAATGCAGACATATACTATTGGTCTAATAATCCCTAGGCTACCACTACTGAGATATACCCCAACTATTTCTAAGTCGCTACTAAGTAACTAGCACACTGATGAAGGACTTACTACTCAGCTTAAGACCACTACTGGAAGGCATGAATACATGAGGTGAGGTGCAGTCTTAACTTCCGAACAACCCGACCTAAGATAAAATCATACACCTATATCTTACGAATTCCTCACCCCCCCTCCCCAAAGCTAACTTACCTATTCAGGCCACTGCACATCGGTCTTTATGAGAATATCCCCCCTCATGCTCCTAATGCCTGCATAAATCTCCTAGACAAAATTCTAAACTCACTCTTTCAAGATAAGGTATACTATTTCAATAAGTTTGGTTTATTATGATTTGTTTATCTGTTGCATGGTTATACAGTTCTTCCTGTTCCAAACTGTTTGCGCTCATGGCGGTTGTCTCCCCAAGTCCACCATCACAGAGCAATATTTTCTCCCTATTTAGCCTAAATAGACTGTCTGTATTGTTTATAATGTTGATTATGTGTGATACTATGACACTGGTCTAAGCTCCCTGACTAAATCTGCCTAACCTCTCTCTTTTGCCAAAAGTAGGCTCCCACTCCATAATTTATGGAGACCTTTGATGACCTCCCATGGACTAGACGTTCTATAGACCTACACTCAGACACCTTCCACTCCCTCACACAGCGGGATAGTGACTACCTTCGTTGACCCATACCGGACTCTACAACCTCCACCAGGGTAAGGTAGCTAGATTACACATACCCCCAGTTACTATACCTGCCTCCTCACCAACAACCCCCACACTACTATCCGCCTTCCCCCTCTCTCTCAGTCCCACCCCCTTTTCCTACTCTCTCCCCCTTTGCCCTCCTTCTTTTTTTTCCTGGGTCTCGCCTCCTCGGGTCTCCACCGCTGCACCCCTCACCCTAACGACTGAGGAATCCTTAAGGGCTCATAACCCTCCACAGATTCCAGCTACTCACGTCGGCCACATATTTCAAAAGCCGACCCACCACGTGCCTAATCCAATAACCCTGTAAAACCCAAACACCATGGCTACCACAAACTTTATTGTGCAACACACCACACTCAAAGTAGTTTCTCAAAACGTAAAGGGCAAAACATCCCTGAGAAGCTAAGTCAAATCTTAAACATGATGTCTACACTAAAGGCAGGTGTGGTGTTTCTACAAGAAACTCACTTCCGCACGAACAACATTCCTAAACTCACCAACCGTATGTACCCAACATCCTTCCATGCTACCAATTCATTAGCCAAAACGAAGGGAGTCTCGATCCTGCTCTCTAAAAATATGTATTGGCAATTGATAGACTCCCTCATAGACCCAGAGAGTCGGTATCTATTTTTAAAGGGCATCATTCACAATCAGACGGTCACTTTAACTAATATTTATATCCCCAACACCGCTCAGGTTGTCCCTCCTGGACTCTTCATCCGGATCTACAACCCTGCCTTACAGAGCACTGAGACAAATTAAAACACAAATGCAAGATCTCCTCATACACGATACATGGCGCACATTGCACCCGAACGAGAAAGATTACACCTTCTTCTCGGCACCCCACAATAAGTATTCTAGATTAGATTACCTCTTTCTCTCCCAAGAAGATCTCCCCTTCTTGAAATCCGCTAGCATTGAACTGTTACTCTTCTCAGACCACCACCCGATTACCCTCTCCCTAAGACTCCCAGATAGAAGTTTGGCCACAAAGATTTGGCAAATGAATTCCTTTCTCCTCACATCAGAAAGGAATATCAACTACATCTCCACCAGCCTATGTAATTATTTTCAGGTGAATGGCAACCCAGAGACAGCGCCTATTACCCTTTGGGAGGCACACAAGTGTGTCATCCGAGGGAAATTTTTAACACTTACAGCTAGCTGGAAGAAAACACAACAGACAACACTACTAGAACTAACCAACAAAATAAGGAGACTAGAACTAGCACACAAACCGTCACAAACACAAGAAACCTACATGGAACTCACGCAAACCAGGAAGCTAATTCTGGAAATACTGGACCGCAAAACCAGACGCAAATTTACATTCAATCAAAAGCTTTTTTATGAACAGGGGAACAAATGCAGAAGATTATTGGCCAGAGCTATCCAAACTAAGAGAGCTAGCACCAATGTCAACACTATAAAAGATTTCCTAGGCAAGTCGAGTTCAGCCTCTGCAAACATAGCATCTCAGTTTGAGCGCTTTTACACAGAACTCTATAACCTGCCCCACCAACCTGAAGCTCCTATAGACCAAAATCCAAGAAAAGCCCTTCCTAAAGAAGTTAAGACCCAAACCCATCCCCCGGGAAGAGGTCCGTGAGCTAGACAACCCAATATCCGAGGATGAGCTCGAGAGAGTGATTAAACAACAAAAAACGGGCAAAATTCCTCGCCCAGATGGCGTTTTGACTCCATATTTCAAAACATTCATAGACATCCTTTCAGCTCTGTTCCTAAAGGCATTTAACTCCCTCACATCAATGACCGTACCTTTCCATAGATTATTGGAAACGCACATTACAATCATACCAAAAGAGGGGAAGGATTACCACGTCAGTCGCCAGTTACAGACCAATTTTCCTACTTAATGTAGATATTAAATTATTTGCCAAAATTCTAGCAAACCACCTCCTACCCCTGCTACCTTTATTAAACTTCTGGCATCTGCGCTATGGCCAAATGACGGCCACAGCGCGGATGTGAATTTCCGGGAGGCCGTCATATGACAGCCTTCACTGCACGCGCTCCCTGCGCGCACTGTGATCACCGTGTCACGTAGACTCGGGTGATCACCGAACCGAGTAAAGGGCCGGTCCCGGCCGCTTACCATGTGAACAGCTGTCAGCCAGTGACAGCTGATCTCATTATGTAAACAAAAGCTCGGTGATCACGCTGACAGCGGAGGAGAAAAAAAAGGCGATCACTGGCTTATCTTAAAGGGACATTTGTCCCAAAAAGGAAGAGGCAATTATGCCTCATTTATAACAGTAACAGTGCCCACAAGTGTCACCTATCGATGACCACAGGTGTCACCTATCAATGCCACCTAGAAGTGCTAACTATCAGTGTAACCCATCAGTGCCCATCACTGCCACCTATCGGTGCCCATCACTGCTGCCTCATCAGCGTACATCAATGACAGACAAAAATTACCCGTTTATAAAATTTTAAAACAAAATAAAACATTTTTTCGGTATTTTTACATTTAATAAAAAATAATTTAAATCGTACAGGTGATCAAATGCCACCAAAAGAAAGCTCTATTTGGGGGGGAAAAAATGATAAAAATTTCATTTGGGTACAGTATTGTATGAGCACACAATTGTCATTCAAATTGCGACAGCGCTGAAAGCTGAACATTGGTTTGGATAGGAGGGGGGTTTAAGCACCCTGTAAGCAAGTGGTTAATAGGGAAAGACCAGGTTGGATTTGTCAATGGCAGGGAAGCCAGGGACAATACCATTAAAGCAATTAACCTTTACCATTGGCTATCCATCCAAAAACAAAAAGACTTCTTTCTATCACTGGATGCGGAGAAGGCGTTTGACAGGTTGGCTTGGGACTACCTGGGAGCTGTTTTATGCAACCTAGGACTACAAAATCGAACTTTTAACTTTATCATGTCCTTATACACTACACCAACAGCAAAAGTCAGAGTCAACAGCCACCTGTTGGACACATTCTCCATCCGGAATGGAACAAGACAAGGATGCCCAATATTCCCAATCCTTTTTATTTTAGCTTTAGAACCCCTCCTCAGTTGCTTACAATCGAACAAAAACATAAAGGGCATACCTATAGCAGGACATACTTACAAGTTAGCGGCTTTCACCGACAACATCCTGCTATTTCTAAGTAACCCACTAACCTTGATTCCCAACCTGCTTAAAGACTATGATTTATTTCACTGCATATCTAACTTAAAGATTAATTTCTCTAAATCCCATGCTCTTAACATATCCCCCCCGAAAGACCTAGTTACCCAATGCCAAAGCAATTTCCCCTTCATGTGGAAACCAGCGGCCATCACGTATCTGGGAATCCAACTGACCACACACCTACAGGATTTTTACACCAGAAACTTCTCGCCATTGATTCTCAGATGACTTGCGCAAATGGGATAAACCCCACTTCTCTTGGTTTGGTCGCACGGCCATTCTGAAAATGAATAACCTCTCGTGTCCTATATTTACTGAAACAACCCCTATTAAGCTCCCATAATGTTCTTCCAAACAGTTAAATGGTTGTCCCTAAAGTTTTTATGAAAACACAAACGCCCAAGGATAAGTTTCGCCCAACTCTCGAAGCCCAAAACTAAAGGGAGAATTGATCTCCCGGACCTTCAAAATTACTCTCGAGCTTGCCACCTGGGAAGAATCATGGCCTGGACAGTACACGAGGGGGTTAAAGACTGGGTGAGACCACCCCTTGGATCCTCCCTCGACACATCCCTAGAATTTTGAAAGATCACCCCCTTATAGAAGCCAACCTGAGTAGCTTTAGAGAGGTATGTAAGAAATTTCAACTTTCCTCTAATCCGGGGGCCCCTCGCGCCTATTCGACTTAACCCGCTTTTCACTCCGGGGATGTCCAACCACTTCCTGACGGACACATAGCCACACAAGGAGATTCTAGTGCGCCACTTCTTTCAAGATGGCAACTTTTTGGATCTTAATTCACTTCCATAGAATACAGATAGCGACCCCTTCCCCTATTGGACTTATTTCCAGATTCGCCACCTCCTTAAAACAGCGAGCCGAGATTCAGCCATATCTCAAGACTTAACCCCATTTGAAAACCTCTGCTCCCAATCTACACCGCAGCAACATATGATCTCTAACATCCACTCCATGCTCTTTGCATTGATCTCCCTCAAAAACGGGAAGGTCTGCAAGGCTTGGGAAAGGGAATTACAAGTAGACCTATCTGAGGAGAACTGGGAACGCATTTTTACAATAGCAAATAAAGGCTCACTCAATGTCACGATACAGGAGAATAACTACAAAACCCTATCTCGGTGGTACCAAACTCCTGCACTGCTAAACAAATTTAACCCAGACACTTCAGATAAATGTTGGAGATGTTCAGATGAGACAGGTACAGTCTTACACATTTGGTGGTCCTGCCCACTACTCCAGACTTTCTAGACACAGGTACATGACATTACCTCTCAAGTGACCCCATAGCCTCTAGATTACTCTCCAACTTGGCTTATTCTTCACCACTCCTCCACTTCAGCTTACTCATACAGGAAATCTTTGGGGATACACATGATTAATGCAGCTAAATTATGCATCTATATCTGAATGGCTTACTTGCATGGAAAGAATAGCCCAAATGGAGGCACCAATTCACATTGCACGAGATACCCCATCAAAATTCTTCTGAATCTGGGCCTGCTGGACCCACTTCTGTACTACAGAAAGATATACCTCCATCATGGGTCTTAACCGCCTGACCCCTCCAGCAGCTAACCGAGATTCCCAAATTAATCTTCTCAAGAAGCATACCCTACCAATATGACACTCACAGAATATCTCACTTTCACCATAAAGCAGATCCCGGGAGGAGACCACTCTAGACAGGGATCCTCTCATGAGACACTTCATATCCTCAGTGCCCGGTGGAGACTGAGGAGGTGACACCCTAGGACCTCCTTCTCTCCCATCCCCTTTTCTTTCTTCTATTCCCCATCAACCCCTCTCCCCTTGATATCTCCCCTCTTTCTGGCATCCACTCCACCCCCCCCCCAACAGCTCCATTCCACTTTAAAGTCCTAGCACCTCCATACTTACTCAGGTATAAACAAACAGACAGTGATATACATATAAGCTTAATGCCACTCCTACAAGTAGCCCCATACTCCAGGAGCTCTGACTAAAGTGGCTATCATGCGTCATCCGAATACAGATCTCAGATGGCAATGGAGACCTCTAGCCTCTTCAAAAGCTTGTCTGATACACTATGGTTTTGCAAGTAAGGTCATAACAAATATGTAGATGTTCATGTTGTTCATTCACCTTATGTTTGTAAAAACTATGTATCAACATTTTGTTCATAATAAAACTTTTATGGAATAAAAAAAAAAAGTTCTTTATTGACGTGAGCCAGACAAAATTGCAATGATAATCATTTGACACGTTTCACACGAAAAGAACCGTGCTTGTTCACAATAATAAGGCTTACCTGTAGGTACAGTGAATATCTCCTAAACTTGCAGTGTTTAGGAGATAATCACACTGGATGCAGCCGGTAACGTCACTCGTGTATGTGCTCTGAAGGTCTGGAATACCGTGCCAGACCTTCAGAGCTCTGTGCCAGAGAGAAGAGCCAGGCACTCATAAAACCAGAGCCCATGAAACCCAGTGGGAAGACCGAGGGAAGATGGAAGGCCTGTCAGTAGTGACAGCGCACAGCCGGAGGGCTTAGTTCTAAGGTATGCGATGCATACTGCCACATTATACCATTGCCTTGCAACCTTGATTACCAGTAATGCCGCGTACACACGATCAGACTATCTGACGGACAAATATATCTACGGAAGTCCGCCGGACTTTCCCAACGAGCGGACCTGCCCACACACAACCGGACTTTTCCGCCGGACTATGGCGGGAGTCTGCCGTACTTTTGAAATGAACGGACTTGCCCACACACGGAGGAAAGTCTGTTAATTTTGAACGCGGCTCCAGGTAGCCGGGACCAGCGAAGGAAGTCAATGTTGCCGCCTTCGGCAGCGGGATTGACTCGTCGCTGGCCCTGTCACCTGGTATGGACTTAAAGGGGCTAGACCTTGGGGGGACCCCAACAATGTTTTTTTGGCGTAGGGCTGCCCCTTTAAGTCCATACCAGGTGACGGGGCCAGCGACATATCAATCTCGCCGCCTAAGGCGGCGACATTGACCTCCTGCGCTAGTCCCGTCTACCTGGAGCCGCGTTCAAAATGAACAGACTTTTCTCCATGTGCCGGAAAGTCTGTTCATTTCAAAAGTCCGACGGACTAGCACACAACAGGCCAGATTGTCATTTTTTTAGTCAAAATTACTTTCTAAGTCCGCCGGACTTTTGGGGAAAAAAAGTCTGCCGGAGCCCACACACGGCGGATTGTCCGGCGGACCAAGTCTGATTGTGTGTACGCGCCATTAGAAGAACATAGAAGAGTGACAGCAGAAAAAAGGCCTTCAAGTGAAGCTCAATTTTTTTATGTTATTTTTTTATTGTATTATTTTCATTTTTTTTGTATAGATCTGTGTTTTTCCCAAGGAAACTTGGGTGTTGGGCTGGATGTATTTTTTTGTTTTCTCTGTTCTAAATGCACACCTTTGTGACAGGTTCACTTTCACCTAAACAGATACTTAAATTATACCATTTCTTGCACTTTTCTTTTTTAGCTTGCTTCATAGTTGGGCATAAACACACCATTTTAGTCACTCTTTCCTTATGTTCCATATTTTATATAACGTGTCTCATATGTATTTCATTTTTTTCTCATTGTGTCATTATATGTGTCCATGCATAAATGAATGTCTTCTGTACAGTGCATTTATGCATGAATAAGAAGAGCCTTAAAATAACTTTCTTTGTCAGCTATGGTCCTTCAGCAATCCCTTGCAATCTGTTTCCTCTTGTGGACCTCTAATACCTCAGCCTTTTAACTGCCATGAAGTACACCATGAATATCTGTTCATTTTTTGCCAGACAATAGTTTCAGATGTTTAGCAGAGGAATTTCCATTTGAAAATAATGCTATTATTTTTCCATTAATAAATGCAGCATTTTGCATTTGAATTGTGTCATTATATATCAAGGAACCTTTGAAGTATAATATCCTAAATAGTGATGTGGCAGTGAAAGAAGTTTGAGTGCTTTAAATTGGCATTGTGATGACTTGCTTACATTTTAGTTTGCTCATCTAAGGAAAATCATGGCAGATATTTCTCTTTGATTTTGGCAGGCGTCGCACATTTGAAACCAGGTTCCCTTCTTTCTGTAATGCACTTGGCTGTCTAAACACCATTCTACGCTGTAACAATGATTACTTTACTGTTCTTCACTTGCTGAATCACAAGTGAATGTTTTGCTATTTTCTGCTGCTTTTTAGGCACCATTTGTCAGAAGGCAGAATTGCCTTTTGTGATCAAACAATCTGTGTGGCATTTTCTTTAAACTTCTTCCCTTCAAGTGACAAGTCTAAGGTGGCCTAAGCCTGGAAGAATAGGTTGATGTGCTAGTGCTTGATTACTGCTGAGAGAATTCAGTAAAAGTTATTTTAAAGGACATTTACAACTACATTTTTTGTGTTTAATAAAGTAGTTAGAAGCTTCAGAAAAGTTTCTGTTTGTTGCGGCTGATTGACCAAGCAAGTTACTTTACACAATAGATACTGGAGAAATGTGTGTAATGGTTTTTAATTCTTATTACAGTGATGCCCCCTATTTGGTCTTCAATCCCTCTGTATATGATTAAGCATAGCCTCTGTATCTTGAGTTGACAGTGCTCCATGTCTACCAACTATTATATACGGTGTATATAATAATTATATACAGTATCTCACAATAGTGAGTACACCCCTCACATTTTTGTAAATATTTTATTCTATCTTTTCTTGTGACAACACTGAAGAAATTACACGTTGCTACAATGTAAAGTAGTGAGTGTACAGCTTGTATAACAATGTAAATTTGCTGACCCTCAAAATAACTCAACACACAGCCATTAATGTCGAAACCGCTGGCAACAAAAGTGAGTACACCCCTAAGTGAAGCAGGTGTGTTAAATTTGGTGTTATCTTTCTCACTTTCTCATACTGGTCACTAGAAGTTCAAGACCCTGAAACTGAGCTACAGCACGGTGGCCAAGACCATACAGTGGTTTAACAGGACAGGTTCCGCTCAGACCAGGCCTCACCATGGTCAACCAAAGAAGTTGAGTGCATGTGCTCAGCTTCATATCCAGAGGTTGTCTATGGGAAATAGACGTATGAGTGCTGCCAGCATTGCTGCAGAGGTTGAAGAGGTGGGGGGGGGGGGGGGGGTGGGGGTCAGCCTGTCAGTGCTCAGACCATATGCCGCACACTGCATCAAATTGGTCTGCATGGCTGTCGTCCCAAAAGGAAGCCTCTTATAAAGATGATGCACAAGAAAGCCCGCAAACAGTTTACTGAAGACAAGCAGACTAAGGACATGGATTACTGAAACCATGTCCTGTGGTCTGATGAGCCCGAGATAAAGTTATTTGTTTCAGATGGTGTCAGGCGTGTGTGGCAGCAGCTAGGTGAAGAGTACAAAGACAAGTGTGTCTTGCCTACAATCAAGCATTGTGGTGGGCATGTCATAGTCTGAGGCTGCATGAGTGTTGCCGGAACTAGGGAGCTACAGTTCATTGAGGGAACCATGAATGCCATCGTGTACTGTGACATACTGAAGCTGAGCATGATCCCCTCTCTATGGAGACTGGGCCGCAGGGCAGTATTCCAACATGATATCGACCCCAAACAAACCTCCAAGACGACCACTGCCTTGCTAAAGAAGCCGAGGGTAAAAGGTGTTGGATTGGCCAAGCATGTCTCCAGACCTAAATCCTATAGTAGAGCATCCTCAAATGGATGCTGATGTCATCGTGGAGGAGTGGAACATAACTCTAGTGGCAACCTGTGAAGCTCCTGTGAACTACATGCCCAAGAGGGTTAAGGCAGTGCTGGAAATTAATGGACGCCACACAAAATATTGACACTTTGGGCCCAGTTTGGACATTTTCACTTAGGGGCGTACTCACTTTTGTTGCCAGCGGTTTAGACATCAATGGCATTCACAGTCTGAACTTTTGCAGCATCCACAGCCTCAGTGTCAGGAAGGGGAAGCCAATACCCAAGATGGTGGCAGAAGAGGAAGACCTGTGACCTTATCTGCTGTCAGAAGACCTCTTGTGCATCTGCGCACGCCTTTATGCGCAGGTGTGCTCACACACGCATATGCGTGCACACGTGCGCATTGTCAGGAAGGGGATGCTAGTGCTCAAGATGAGAATCCAAGACAGCCTGTTTCCTCATTCAGATTGCTGCCAGTGCGCCTGCGTGCATCTTTGTGTGCATTAGCGCACACACGTGCACCCTGTGACAGCTTTTCGCATCCAACAGGCTATTTAAACTCTGCCAGTGCACAGACTTGGTGCTGTCTGCTCTACAGCGTTCCCATGTGTTCCTGTTGCCTGTGTCTGATACCTGTTCCTGTTACCCGACCCAAGTGCAAAATGCTCTTGAAATTGCACTGAAAGTGCACTTAGAAGTGCAGTCGCTGTAAATCTGAAGGGGTAGATCTGAAATGAGGAGAAGCTCTGCTGATTTTATTATCCAATCATGTGCAAGCTAAAATGCTGTTTTTTAACTTCCTTGCATGTCCTCTCAGATCTACAACTACTGCACTTCCAAGTGCATTTTCAGTGCAATTTCAAGTGCACTTTGCACTTGTAGTTTGCACTTGTACTGCAAAGTGGATTTGCCTTTAGTAAATAACCCCCTGTGTATCTGATTTAATAAAGTGCACAATAAAATAAACCTTTAAAAATGTCCATAATAATCATATGTGAACAAATCTTCTTGTGTATGCTCCAACACCGTGAAAAATAAAATGCACAAGTGCTTCAGTAAGCTTGCTTAAAGTGCTTCACCCAAAGTGATAACAAAATGCGCTCACCGGATCACCTCGGCCACACAGTGACCTCAAAGCATGACTTATGGGAAGGACTCCTTGGTTCAATGCTGTAGCTCCTTTATGCATCCCGTTCCAATCAAGTAATCATATATGGAGGAAGCTGGATCCCAATCCCCTTTGCAGGTATACAAATGTAAAAGTCTTCACCTTATAACATCTCTCCACTGAATATATCAACTTGCATCAAGTAGGTCTGTGAAATAGCTCCCCAACATGGATGTATGTTATGTTGGTCAGTGTAGTATAGTGGTCAGTGTAGTGTAGTATGGTGGTTAGTGTAGTATAGTGGTCAGTGTAGTATAGTATGATGGTTAGTGTAGTATAGTGGTCAGTGTAGTATAGTATGGTGGTTAGTGTAGTATAGGGGTCAGTGTAGTGTAGTATGGTGGTCAGTATAGTATAGTGGTCAGTGTAGTGGACAGTGTATTGTAGTTCTCAGTGTAGTGGACAGTATAGTGGTCAGTGTATTGTAGTTCTCAGTGTAGTGGACAGTATAGTGGTCAGTGTAGTGTAGTGGACAGTGTATTTCTCAGTGTAGTGGACAGTATAGTGGATAATATAGTTGTCAGTATAGTGTAGTGGTCAGTGTAGTGGGCAGTATAGTGTAGTGGAATAGACAGTGTTGTGGTCAGTGTAGTGTAGTGGACAGTGTAGTTGTCAGTATAGTGTAGTAGACAGTATAGTGGACAGTGTAGTTGTCAGTATAGTGTAGTGGACAGTATAGCGGACAGTGTAGTTGTCAGTATAGTGTAGTGGACAGTATAGTAGTCAGTGTAGTTGTCAGTATAGTGTAGTGGACAGTATAGTGTTCAGTGTAGTGGACAGTACAGTATAGTGGTCAGTGTAGTTCTCAGTGTAGTGGACAGTATAGTATAGTGGTCAGTGTAGTGTGTAATGGTCAGTAAAGGAATCAGGTTGTTCAGTGTTGAAATCAGGTAGGTTAGTGTAGTTGTCAGTATAGGAATCAGGTAGGTCAGTACTATTGTATTTGAAGGGACTCGGGGAGTGCTAAAAGTCCGCAGGTTAGGGGGCGCAAATTACTTGTCTTGCCCTGGGTGCTGACAACCCATGCTACGACACTGCATCTAATAACAATTCAATAATAAATTGAGCATGGTAAGAACTCATCTGTAGCTGAGTTTGTAAGGAGTAATGGTTTATATACTAGAAATACCCTTTTACCTTTGTTGTCAAAGAAAATGGGGATGAGTTATGGTTGGTTGATAGTTTATGTGGTTGCGTGGGATATGAGTTTAAGTGGTGTAATGTTGTGTTGAAGGAGTGTTTCATCAGGAACAGCGAGAGGGTATTAGATATTATGACATATGCTTGAGGACTAAGCTAAGGTGTTTTATAGATGTATGAGTAGAGGAAGGTAGGAGGAGGGAAAAGGATATTGGGGGGGGGGGGGGGTGGTTGAGGGGCAGAGGGGTAGGAGGGAAATGATGGGTGGGGAAATTAACTCCTTGGTCTCCACCAAAAGGTAACACTGATAGGCAGCACTGATAGGTGTCACTGATGGGCATTGATAGGTGGCACTGTGGGCCCTGATAGGTGGTGCAGGTGGGCACTGGTAGATGGCACTGTTGTGCACTGGTTGGTGGCACTGGCAGGTGGCACAGGTGGGTACAGATGAGGCGGTGGCTGCTCTCCTTGATTGCGACCGATGTCCCTTTGACAGCCACTGGTGATCAGCTTTTTTTTTCTCATCACGTTATCAGCATGAGTAGAAAAAAATAGCTGATTACCAGCTCTGTTTACATCACATGATCAGCTGTCATTGGCTGAAAGCTGATCACGTGGTAATGGGTTGGGATCGACCCCTTACTCCGATCTGTGATTAGCAGAGTCTCATTGACTTGCTGATCACAGAGCGTGCAGGCGCTTGAGCACGGGAGGAGATCATATGGGTCCTTCTCCATGGTAGGTCCGCGCTGTAGCCATCATTCGGCTATAGCGCAGATGGCAAGTGGTTAAAAAGAAGGTCAAACAATGCTTTAGTTGGTAGTGTCTTTAAACTTGCTTGAACATCAATAGAGATAACAGGAGACTTTATGTTTGAATCCACCTCTCCTCCATGAAACCCATCAAAAATAAGAGAAAAAGGGAACCATATCGTAAAATTGTTTAATATATTTAAAAACAATTACCAAAATGCGCGCTTACATTTATAGGTGACTTCTCCCTGTACCGAGGACATTGTGTGTGTAACACTAGGCAGGAACCATCACCGCCCGACTCGCGTTTGTACCAAAATTTGGGACCCAGAAGTAACCAGAAGGTGCCTCGATGTACGTTTCGTTTTACAATGTCATCAGCAAGCGTTTCCGGTCACTAAACAATGGCTATTAAATACCATGAAAGTAAAATATGATTGGTGGGTTGGTTAGTCTCCGCCTGTCCCATTCCCTCTTGCTCACAAAGCATTTCCAATAGAGGAACAAACAACTGATGATGACAATTAATGACATTTGGATCCGGAAGACACAAAACTTAAGTCGAGGTGCATTCTGGTCACCTCACTTTCGGGTCCCGAACTTCTGGTTTCATCTCAGCCACGGCAGTGGAATTAATGGCGACCTATGAGCATGAGCTGGGCGGCGATGGTTCCTGTCTAGTATTACATGCGGTCTATCATCAGTGGCGGGAGAAGGCACTCATAAATGTAAGCGGGCATTTTGTCATTTGTTTTTGAATATATTAAACAATTTTATGCTGTGGTTCCCTTCTTCTCCTATTTTTGATGGGTTTAATGGAGGAGAGGTTGATTCAAACATAAAGTCTCCTGTTATCTCTATTGATGTTCAAACAAGTTTAAAGACACTACCTACTAAAGCAATATTTGACATTCTTTTTAATTGAAGAGGTCATATCACCTTTGTTTAAAAAAAAAAAAAAAAAAAAGAGGTCATATCCGTTTGGTGAGTAGGCAATCTTTATCCAGCACATCAGTTGTATTCTGCAAATTCACTGCCATATGGTGAAGGTGTCATCATTATTTTATGTCACTTTGGAAAATTTATCACTGAACAATTTATGGACTTCACAAAGGATTGTATTATCATTTAATTATATTGAGCACTTTACACTTTATTTTTCGTTTATGAAATTAACTAATTGTACAATTTATAATATTGTTGTATCTATTGTGTTCACACCACTGCATCACCAGCGCCCCCTCACTTCTGTTTTTCACTTTGTCATTGGTGAAAGGTTTTCTTAAAATATTTTGAAGCACTAGTCAGAGTCTTTTTTTAGCCCTTAAATCAATAAAGGTACATTGTAAATCTGAGGGCCCTCCTACAGTTCGGGAATAGATTACTAATGTTGGTAATACACTACGAATAGAAAAAGTTATACATCAGCATAGGGGCTGCCCACAAAAGTATGAAAAGCTATAGGCTTCATGGTTAGAAGTCCCTGTGCTATCCCTGGTGGACCTGATCATGGACAGGTTACTTAGGCTCAATGTTGGGTGATGCTGTCTTTTGACATGATGATAATGAGGTACCAGTTACTATTTCTCATGGCGGGATGTGAATGTACTGTTACTGTTTTCAATGGCGCACACTTTATAGACATTGCTCTTATTGGCTTTAACTGCTTTGTACAAAAAGTGCAGTGTACTGTTTGGCATTGATACTCTATGCTTTCTTTAATAAAACTTTCTTCTGGATAAAAAAAAACAAAAAACATCTGGCCAGATCACCAGGTGAAACAGAGGGAGAAAAGCCAAAGAAAAGAAAACGAAGGCATCCACCACATCTGATGACTGGTAAGCTGCAATAAAATACATGTTTGGTTTTGGGTTTAATACCGCTTTAAGAATGGCCAGAATTTAACATGATTCTACCCTCAGTCGTTTGAATGGGATTCAGCTTTAAGTCCAGGTATGCTAAATTTTCAAAATGATTGAAATTGAACCTGGGCAAATTCGCCTATCACTATAGCCAATACAGGGTATCACTTAAAGCAACCTGTAAAACTTAAAGGTTAACGCCACTTTCGTGTGGGGAAAAAAATGGCAAATAAAGAAAAAGCAATTCAGCGCATATAATTGCGACACTAATCATATTGTAATTGAATGTTATTAAAAATAACCTTTCCTTTTCAATCTGCAGCCGATGTCATTTTCTGAGAAAGCATTGCAAGATGGCTACCTGGAGTTGTTCTCTAAGAGTGTGTACTGACCACCCCCCAGAAACATAATTTCCTGCTTGTGTGATTGGCTCACCAATTTTCCCAGAAGTCTGCCTAAGCTACAAGTCAGATTTCAGGCATCCCCTGCAACAAAAATGTAATTTTTGGAGAGATACTTTCAATAGGAGCATGTCTAAAGGGATGCAGCCCAGCAGGTTTCCTCATTAGTGATTTTCCAGCTGCACACCTGACAGTTAATTATGAAACCACTCCCATTAGACCCACTCAGAACAGAGGCACAGACAAACACATGTGGATTTCTTCAGAAGAACAAAAGGTAGGAATCTGCAACAAAGTTTGTTATAATCCATGCACTATACATAGATCACCCAGAGGGGAATGTTTTTTTTCTCAGCAAAAGTGGAATTATGCTTTAAGCCATTAAAACAACTTATGTTCCTCAGGTGTCGCTCCCCCCACCCCGTCTACCCCTTATAGAACTTGGAAAAAAGTTTTTTTTTTCTGTATTGTAGACTAACTTTTTTGTACTACAAGAAAGTGCTTCCTCATTTTTAGCCTAGACCAAAATTATGATGAACCCCACTGCTTCCTGGGATTGCCACGTCAAACATCATCCATTCAAGGATCTGATCAAACTGATCTTGGTTTATAGAGGAGGGGAGCATGGCCGAGTGAGGCATGTAAGAGGACGTGCAGCTGTTTGCTCCGCCAAATATCCTGCAGAACCCGAGCCATAGTACCGCCATCCTGCATCCTACAGCCTTGGGACAGGCACCAGTGAATTCCGCAGAATCTACTGAACAACAGTGTTATTTTTGTTCCCCATAATGTGTAGATGTGTACAGGTCCCCCGAATCCCACCGAACATCCCGTACAAGAGGGCGGCCTCCCACCCCGCTCTGCTAAGGAAGCAGCCCAGTGCCTCTTCTCTAAATGGGGGAAAGACACTCCATCTACCCCAGGGCCTAGCGGACATGATTTGGAGGAGGATAACAGGGATCTGGATGACACTCCTCTGATCCTGGCTCATCCACCTGCTCTGTCCCCTGTGTCCCACAGCCCCACACAACTATCCAATATGGTGGCACCCAGCATACAGAGCACTAATGACAAAACTGATCCTGAGCCAACACTCAGAGATTTTACTTTTCTTTTTCTATTTCATTTTTTCTACAAATGAGTCTGAAATGTGTAAATCCATGGTTGTCTATTATTCAATTTAACACTAAAGGGAGCATCAAACATGTGTTATTACTGCTGTTTATCATGACATACTACGTTATGGGCCTAACCTTATAATACAAACCAATAATACTCCCCCATTTTCTGCCTCTATGTACTATGCCTACCAACTCTAATAAGGGGCTGCTCTTCCTCTCATGGAATATGAGGGGCTTGAGTGATAGGACAAAGTGAGGGGCAATGTTTCATTATTTATCTAGAATGAAACCACATGTCGTGTGTCTCCAGGAGACACACAACCTGTGCGCCTTCTTAAATCTCATAAATTTCCAGTACAATTTCACTCTATCCACTCTTTTTTTTCGTGCTGATTGCTAAGAATATCTCTTTTCATTGCATGGAGATGCAGATTGACAGAGAGGGTAAATTTGTGTTCCTGTTGTGCAGCCTGGGGGGCTTCAGATGTATTGTTGCAGCAATGTATATTCCTCCACCCTTTAATTCAGATCCCCTGAAGAAATTAGCACAGTTTATGGCATTGTACCCCGGAACCCGCGTTTTAGCTCTGGGGAACTTCAATAATATTATTGACCCATAACTGGACAGGCTATCCACCCACCCTGGAACCAAAAGAGTGATGTCCCGCACATCCCCCTTTGCCGCTTTAATATCTGAGCTGGGTTTGCGAGACATCTGGAGAGGGTGTAACGGGGATGTACAATGCTACTCCTGCCACTCTGCTTCCCATGGAGGCCTCTCTAGAATAGACACGGGTATAGGAAATTATATGCTGTGCCCACATGTTTTGGATGCGGCCTATGAACCCCCGCCTCCTCTCGGATCACTCTCCATTTTGGATGTGGGTGGATACTGCAGCTCTATCTGTCAGACCAATGTGGAGAGTTAATCCATTTTGGTTAACATTACTCCCCACCTTAGACCCCATCCCTGGTGAGCTGAAGGAATAGCTGATGTTCAATAAACAATCTGATAGTGTGGCAGTAGTATGCTATAAAAGCATTCTTATGGGGTCTCCTCATATGGGAGATATCTGGTATAAAGAAAAGATATAGAGAATGGGTGGACACAGTCCGCCTTGAGTTACAACATAGAGAGATGGCTCTGGTAGCGGATCCTACTCCAGCCAACCAAAATAGCTGGACTGAGGCCCAATAATTATATAACAGGATGGTATTGTCAACAGCTGAAAAAAGATATTTCCTTCAACAGAACTATTTTGAGGAAGGAGAGAATACAGGTCACTTATCTTCTGGATCGGAGGGGTGGCCTGTCGAGGTATACACCAGTTATGGGTTGATCCTCCTACCTCCGCTATTGTGGGCCTTACAAGAGGCGGCTAAAACGGGTCATCTACCTGAATCAACGAAGGAGGCCATTATAGTGGTCCTTCCCAAGCCAGGCAAGGATAGACCTATAAAGGCTTTTAAAAGTATTGCCTATGAAGATTTGTAGGTACCATAGTTTGTTGCCATTTCACAAGCATGAAGAATGTTAAATCTTGACATGTTTAGTATTTATTTACCTTAGCATAACATAATCCTTTATATTGTACCAAAAATTGGGTATTATATCGTGTTTGTGTGAAAATTTGTGTTTGATAAACAGCTGTGCAAATGTAGTGTGACATAAAAAATTGCCACTACCACCATTTTATTTTCCAAGGCCTCAGCTTTCAAAAAAGTAATTTTCTAGCAACAAATACAGATTTTAACATTTATGTGAGAAATGTCAGAATTGGCCTTGACAGAAAAATATTAATCAAGTTTGTGCACATGTAGGCATCATAGCATATACACACAATGTTTGATATCAAACCTGGCAGCATCGGTGCACATGCTGAGGGATGTCCCACATGTGCACAGACATGCCACAGGTCTCTGCCAAGTCCCAAATACCTGGCAAAGTCCGGCGGCACATCTGCATACACACTATATTTTTAAAGATGGCAACATGGATGAGGGTAGTGATGCTGTAATGCAGTTTCAAACGTTTTGCAATAATCAGTGGCTATCGTAGTACAATACTTTACTGTTGCTTTGAACTTACTAGTTAATGTATGTTAAAACATTTTTTGCGATGCATTTTGGTTAGTGCTTGTGAGCAAATCAAAGTAGTTCTTGTTTAACTACTATACTTTATTCATTTTTACTATTTTTTTTTACTGCCCGAATGTAAAATTATTTTCTCTATCTTTATTACTTTGTACTTTGGCGTCTTCATCTTGTGTGCCAGGGGACCTTATTCTAGCACTGGGCTCAAAGCTATAATCCTAAACCCTAGCTTCGCTATGTAGTCATCAAATTAGTCTAAACTGATTCTCTACATTTTGAAGGTTCAGAATGAGAACCCACAAAGCTTACAAAAACAGTAATGACAGGGCCCTTTTTCCCCTTACTTGTTTACTAGTAAAGTAAGTATGTGCTACTTTTATTATAATATTATTATGCATGGAAAAAAAATCTGCAGTTTACTGCAATATTCAACCAATAGTACAGTCAGTACCAGGAGGTTTTGTGAAGCGATGAGGACCTCAAAATATAATTTAGGAATTGGATATGTATTTTACATACTGTGTTCCACTGCCATATAAATATAAATCAGCAGTAATAAATGAGTAACTAGGTACTATGCTAAAGCTATTTGATATGATTAATTATTTTAATAATCATAAAGCAAAAAAAACAACAACATAAACATACATTTATGTCTAATTAACACATAGAATAGCGTTTTATTATGGAACAATAGCAGCACTTTCTTTCTATATTGTGATCAAATGCAGTTATCTCATAGAGCAATAAAGACAACGTTTTTATTTTTTTAAAGAAAATGGTATGACACATGGGGCACCAGGATATAAAATATCTTTTAAGGGGTCATGTAGAGTTGACATCTGCTCTTTGATGGCTACCACTTTAGAGGCAAGTATTTTAGTTATTACTGTTCCCCTCAATAAATCAGTTTTGCACAGCTAAAATCCCTAATTAGTTCACAGCCAACTGTTACATTCTCTAGAATGACTTTTTTTTTAGCATTTTTTAATGTGCAACTGTTAACAGTAATCATAGTGCTATTTGGTTAACTGTTAACATGTTAGGCAATTTATTTTCTATGTTCTAACTATATAAAAATCCTAATGGCCCCACTGAGGCTCAACCACCACACATTTGTATTTATATACCTTTCCCTCTTTTTTTTATGGCCACATAAGGAATCCCTCTTAATAAATTGTACAGTGGTTTTAAAAAAAAATCAATTTTTGTTTATTTGGTTACTTTTTTGGTGCTAAGATTTTAAATTGTACTTATAGATGCTAATTTTTATGGTCAGGTATAGGAGGGCCTTATGAAAAAAAAATCGAACAGGATATACCAGGCTCCAAACAGGACAATCCAAGTTTAGAGACATATCTGAACTAATTGAAAAAGCTTTTGGTAAAAAAATAAAAATAAAAAATCTAGGAGTAAAGCACTAATTGCTTCAGTAACAAGGAATATGTGCAAAGCATCAAGACGTGTCCAAACTTTTTGTATGCTATAAGGCTACTTTCACACTGAGGTACTTTACATGTGCTATACCTGTATATACAAATAATGCCTGTAAAGAGCCTCTCCTGTCACTCCTGTGTGAATGCCCAAGTGCTTTCACACTGGAACGGTGCGCTGGCAGGATTCTAAAAAAAGTCCTGCAAGAAGCATCTTTGAGGCGCTTTAGGATCGGTGCATAGAGGGCTCATAAAGTGCCCTTGCCCATTGAAATCGGTGAGCAGCACAGTGCCTGTAAAGCGCTGTGGCAGCAGTGCTTTGCAGGCACTCTTAACCCTTTATTCAGCCAATAGCGGGGGTTAAAAGCACCCTACCCAAATCCAGGATCAACTTCAGCTGAAACTCCTCCCATAGACCATGCCACTAACGCATTTCACCCCATAAAGTTTAATCGTAGAGGTCCCCTATAGAACTGAAATGTGTCAGAGGCCTGGTCTATGTGAGGAGCTTAAGCTGAAGCCAATCCTGGATTTGTAACACTTGGTTGACATAAACAGTGTGCACTCCCTCCTCTACATGGATGGTTGCACAGTGAGCAAGATGTGCTTCATGTGGACTTTTGCACCTGGCAGCAGCGTCTAGAGTCGGCAGGTGAAGCATACAGGGCTTTGAGAAGTGCTTGTTTTCTGGTGTGTTATTCTAGTGGTGATGCAATTATAATTCTGATTAGCAATATTTGAAAGGCGACCACTTCTTGCCCAGGCAATGTACATATACAGCTGGACAGGTGTTCTCCAGTTTCGGGAGAACATCATATCATGTCCTCATTTATGGACCTCCTAGGGGGGATGATCAGTGATTGCTATGTGCCTTGGTCACAGCATAGTTCAGGGTAAACGGCCAATCACAGCTGTCTTTTACCATGTAATAATTGTGTGCAATCACAGCGCTCACAAATGTAAACAAAGAACAGGTTTTTGCCAGTTACTGGCTCTTCTTCCCCCACACTGAGACCGCATGTGAAGGATTCAGAGTGGTGTGTGCCAGAGCAGTGAGTGCATTTTGTACACGGTGCGTTTGCAATGCCTTTACCACTTGCCAAATACCAGTTCAGCTGTCTGACTGCAGAAATCAATGATGCAGCCATCATCAATGCCCTGATCAGTGCAGCCGTCATCAGACCCCTAATTCAGCCACACCAGTGCAGCCATGTTTCAGTGCCCTAATTAGCCAGACACAAGTGCAACATCTGTCAATGCCCTGATTGCAGCAATCAGCAATGCAGCTCTCATCAGTGCACTGACCAGCCTCACCAATGCAGCCATTATCAGTGCCCTTGTTCAGCCACACCAGTGCAGCTGTCATCAATCCTTTGATTCAGACACACCGGTGCAGCCATGTGTCAGTGCTCTGATTAGCCACACACCAGTACAGCATCTGTCAGTGCGTTAATTGCAGCCATCAACAGTGCAGCTGTCATCAGGGCCTTAATCAACTACACCAATGCAGCTGTCATCAGTGCCCTGATACAGCTACACTAGTGCAGCCATCTATCAGTGCCCTGATCAATCACACACCAGTACAGCATCTGTCGATGCCCTGATCAGTCACACACAAATGCAACATCTGTCAGTGGACTGATTGCAGCAATCAACAGTGCAGCCATCATCAGTGTCCTGATCAGACAACAGTGCAGCCGTCATCATTACCCTGATTCAGCCACACCAGTGCAACCATGTGTCAGTGAACTGGTCAGCCACACACAAATGCAGCATCTGCCAGTGCCCTGATTGCAGCAATCAACAGTGCAGCCATCATCAGTGCCCTGATCAGCCACACCAGTGCAGCCATCATCAGACCCCTGATTCAGTCACACCAGTGCAGCCATGTTTCAGTGCCCTAATTAGCCAGACACAAGTGCAACATCTGTCAGTGCCCTGATTTCAGCAATCAGGAATGCAGCTGTCATCAGTGAATTGATTAGCCACACCAATGCAGCCATCATCAGTGCCCTGGTTCAGCTACACCAGTGCAGTCATCTATCAGTGCCATAATCAGCCACACACAAGTGCAGAATCGGTCAGTGTCCTGATTGCAGCCGTCATCAGTGCACTGATCAGCCACACCAATGCAGCCATCATCAGTGCCCTGGTTCAGCCACACCAGTGCAGTCATGTATCAGTGCCATATTAAGCCACACACAAGTGCAGAATCGGTCAGTGTCCTGATTGCAGCCGTCATCAGTGCACTGATCAGCCACACCAATGCAGCCATCATCAGTGCCCTGGTTCAGCCACACCAGTGCAGTCATGTATCAGTGCCATATTCAGCCACACACAAGTGCAGAACCTGTCAGTGCCCTGATTGCAGCCATCAACAGTGCAGCCGTCATCAGTGTACTTATCAGCCACACCAGTGCAGCCATCATTAGTGCCCTGATTCAGCCAAACCTATTCAGCTGTCATTTCCCTGATTCAGCCACACAAGTGCAGCCATCATCAGTGCTCTGATTCAGCCACACCAGTGCAGACATCATCAGCACTCTGATTCAGCCACACCAATAAAGCTGTCATCAGCACCCTAATTCAGCCACACAAGTGCAGTCATTGTCAGTGCTCTGATGCAGCCATACAAGTGCAGCCATTGTCAGTGCTCTGATTCAGGCACATTAGTGCAGCCGTCATCAGTGCCCTGATTCCGCCACATCAGTGAATCATCATCAGTGCCCTGATTCAACTTTGATGTGTATATGCTTTCCTCCATCCACAGCAACACCTCAGTGGAAATCCATAGAAGGCATGGTCCAGTTCAGAAACTTAATTTGTGTACTTGAGTGCAATCAGTTAATGGGTGGTGTTAATTATGATGATCAGATGATACGGCCCTAGCAACAAGAAGAATGCAACACTGGTATTAAAAAAAAATCCATTTACCTCTTCCGTTTGGCAATTTATAGTTCCTATGTAATCAATCGTAATTCCATTGAAAGACTCGGATCCTTATCAGGAGGATATTCTCACTGCCCTTGTGTAACAGAAAGTGAGCTGACTGTTGCCTGATGCCTGGGCTGAACATTTGCCTTTATACTGACCATGCCTCTGCCTGTTGCCTGAACTGGCCCAGGACTGTTAATTGTTAATGCTTCTGCCTGTCTCTTAAACCATATGTAAGGGATGCCAAAGTAGAGTGTTCAAGTGGAGAAAACTATGTTTTTGGTTTTCTCCTGTTTTTTTAATTCCTAGATCAGGGTCTTGAGTCCAGAGGCTTCAAAAAGCTGTCGGTTGGAAGAAGCCTCTACCCTGTGTCCAGGTCTTTCCCGACTGTGGCCCTAAGACTGAAGTTTCTGCCATGTGACCCTGACCTGTTGCCAAATGACCATGCCTCTGCCTGCCACCTGAACTGATCCTGACCATTTTATTGACCATGCCTCTACCTGCTGCCTGGCCTGTTTATGGACAATATTTCTGCCTGCTTCCTGGACCAATACTTTGACTGTGCTGACTATGTCGCTGCCTGTACTGACCCTGAACTGTTTATGGACCATTTTGCTGCCTAACGCCTGGATGTCAGACTGCTGCCTGCGCTAACTTTGCACTGTTTATGGATCATGTTCTTGCCTGCTGCTTGGATGTCAGCCTGCTGCCTCTACTGACCCTGGCCTGTTTATGGACCATGTTCCTGCCTGCTGTGCTGACCATTGCTCTGCATGCTGCCTGGACAATGCTTTTAACTGTTGCTGACCATGTCTCTGCCTGCTGCCCGGACCAATGCTTTGCCTGTTTACTGACCGGTACTGCTGGCACCAGTACCCCCTGCGAGACACCAGCCCCACTCATCCTCTACAAACAACTTCACTACTAGAATTATGGGTAATCTTTTGCTTAACGTTTGTTCAGCCTTCTGTACCGCCTGGCCAGTGAGCATAGCATGCTATGGGGCAGCCATGTACCAAGGTTAGACCTGCTTGGTCTTTAGGAACAGAAACTGCTGTATGTGAGGCTACACTATATGCTATATTCACTTACCATTCATACAGAGCCAAGCATTACAGTACATTGTCTACCATACAATGTTGTTTGATTTTTGTATTACACAGGTTGCAATGTTGGGTACATAACAATCCAAACATTGAAAAGGTCTTAATATGTGCTATCCCCATACTCAGGAGGAGTAGCAGGATATATTTTGTGGTTTAATTCTAACAATGTCCATGCTGTGTGTTAGAAATATCTTACAAATTGACACCTTTGTGTAAAAAATACATTTTCTTTTTTCCCCACGTTTTTTTAAAACTTGTGTCAAAAAACAACATGTTCAAAAGACTCATTATGTTTCATATAAAATAATTTGGGGAGTTTGGTTTCCAATATGTAGTCATTTTGTGGGTGTTTCCATTGCTCTGGGCCTCCAAAAATGTGATAGGTAGTTAGGAAATTAGATGTGTAATTTATGCCCTATGACAGTACAAGGTGCTGCCACGGTGTGATATTAATAAAGGATTGGAAAAAGGACACAGGGTTTGTATGTGTGCAGCATGTGGGACTTCAGAGTATACTGTTTTTACAGCTTTCTCCGGATTTGGTAATCCTAGATTGGGCTCCATAGTTTGGAGATTTCAAAGTGTCTTGGGAGTGACGAAATCTCTAACCCAGTGTCCAGGTTTAGTGGAAAACCAACAAGGTATGTGTCCACGTGCACACAGAAGTTATAATAATGGTCTGGTGAGAGCACAGAGAATTTGCTGCTGTTTGGAGTGTTCTGGAAATTTTATAGATAGGCAACTCATTTCCTCATATTGATTAGTGGTTCCAAATTAATAATTACTACTGCAGCAGGGAACAAGCACAAAAAAGATAAACTCAGCATCTTTCCACATAATTGTTCTATTTATTCGGTGTAATTGAAGTTTTTTATAGTAAAAGCAAGAAATATATAGCTACAGCTTTTCTGTTATCATTAGATCGCCTGATACACCAGACATGGGGGCTGTGAGTTTGTGGCCTATATCTGGATTATATCAATTCAGAAGTCAATCACTTGCTAGTTTTTTTTAAAAGGGGGCTCAAAAAAGAGGTGGTTCCTTAAAAGCAGTAGTGTACAATGATAACAGGCATTGGGTAATGTGTACCTACCTGAGTTCCTATTAGAGGCCAAAACTGTTTGCCATCTCACTGGTGAGCTGATGAAGGGTTCCCTTTGTCCCCATAAATGTTCACCAGTGCATGAAGGTATTCAACTGGTTAAATACACAACCAAGTTAAAAATGATTTGTATGGTTTCAGTTAACGTAAAAGAAGTTTTGTCCCAATTTTGTTCTTCTGTTAAACATTGCAGCCAGAATTCTTTTCACGTTTCTTAGGGCTTGAGTAAGAAGTTATAAAGAACCCCTCAAGAGGACAATTGCATAGAGTTCCTGGAGAGCGGAGGCATCCTTTTTTAATTTTTAATTTCATTTGAATTTGTAATTTTATAAAAAAAAAATAGTATTTTATAAGGTTTGCCCATGTGAAAGCTCATCACCAAGAATAGTGGCCCATTCATATTTGTTGAGCTCCACCCAAGCTAGTGCTAGTTTTCTGGCAGCCACGCTGATCTTTCTGTGTTGAAATTTTATGAATTACTGATCCAAGACAATTATGCAAATTAGAGAAGTCACAAATCATTATCTGCATATTTGATTAGGGGGGTCTGTGCGGTAGACAGTGAGTGTGATATCCATCAATGTTTTTAATACAAGTAATGTTCAATATGCTTCAGATTTAATTGTTAAAGGCAAACCTCAGTGCCCCCCCCCCCCCCCCATTGCCCCATCTTCCTCCCTTGAATTACCACTGCAAGATACAAAGACTTAATTTATTTACCTTTTTCTCTGTCTTGGTCCAAAGAAAACTTCAACCAAAAATATTAGACTACTAGGGCATTGCAGTAATAAAAATAATTGTTCCTATTGCATTGACTGTAGGATTTCAACACTTTAAACAGTACTTAAACTTTGTTATTTTCAAACCTAATAAGAAACCATTGTGATTATTCTTTTTTTATGTGCTCCCTGTAAAATACAAATCTCAATAATTTTTAGAACATGTTTCTAACATTCAGATTCCATCTTGCACACCTTGAGATACATTTCTGATCTGAACGTAGCATGGCCCCTTTTTTATTTTTATTATTTCTCCTTAAACATTTTGCTGACACTGATGATTGGGTTTAATTGTTAAGCTACTTTGACTTTAAAATGTCCTATAAAATCAATCGTGACTTGTCAGTGTGTTTATAGATGTTTGGCAAGGCTGCTTAGTGACAAAATACATTCCAAAAGACCAATTCTCTTGCATCAGCTATGAGCTAAATGAGTTTAACTAGCATTAAATTATATGCACAATTGTCTATAAAGAAGATGTTCTCTATTTGTGACTCACAGGAGGGTTGACCTCGCCAGATACATCAAAATTGACATTAACTCCCAATTCAAGTTCAAATAAGGCTTGGCAAAAATATTAAATATAAGCGGAGTCCTGCCTAAGTGAATGGTAAGAAATAGTGCTTTTTGATAAATCAACACCATCATTTCACTACAGATATTTTTCTGAGCAAAATCCATTATAGGTATGTCAGGTTGTCTTGTTACTGTAAATCATTCACAATTGTTAATGGCTTTATCATTGATCATATAGTCATGATTCACTGCACATGCCATTTTTCTGCATAATAAAGAAAATACAAATATAATATTTTTATGTTTTCTTTCTGGTAAAGGGGACTGAAATATCTAGAAATATAACAACCAAAACTACACTACTACATACTGATAAATAATAAGAAAGGTTTTTTTTTTCAATGCAACTAAGTCAAATCAAGACACCCCACCCTAATTTCTTAAAAACAAAAAAAAAAAAATTCTCACAATTCATCAGTACAGCCAAAACAAACAATAAGTGATTACATAAATTAAATACATAATTAGCAATATTAATTTGGACTGCAGATCAAGGTCAACAAGATTTCAGATCTACAAAAAAAAGTTACATTTTATACTAAAAGATTATGCCTCTTTCTGGTCTTTGCCTATTGACAACATGCCTTAAACATACAGATTAGTCTTCCCAGTGAGATCCCACCTCCGGTATACAGACATTGGTCTTCCCACTGTATCCCTCCTTCAGCACACACTGTACAGTTTCTACAGTCACACACTCCTACCATGCCAATCTTCCTTTTCAATACTCTCCATGTGCTCCCCGTAGGCAATGCACACTGTCCAGACTCAAGTCTGAAAATGCAAAACACAAAGTGAGCTCAACTTGACACAGTGGTCTTTCCCCTATATCCTGGCCCTGCACACACATCATCACTCCCTAGTATTTATACCCATAGTCTGATGCAATCTGTCTGTGTCCAGCCATTATCACTGCAAGTAATTGCTGGCTAGCATACATACTCTGCTGGTGTAAAACTGGATAAAGAGCCCTGTGTACTGAAGGAGCACCTTAGGGCTGATTCACACAGGTAATTAGGACACCAGGTTATTTCCAGCAGAAAGAATCCTCAGATACCTATGTCTGAAATGACAGGTGTGTGTAGCTGCAGCCACTTACATAAAATCAATACAATCTAATGATCTCTGTATATATCAGCGGACAGGTTGTCACTTTCTCCAGAAGTCTGAAAAATCATAATGCCCCTGGTGGCGATCCACTTTATCCCCAATCCAGTTCCTCAGTGGAATTAGACACATCTCTCTGGGTGTATCTTCTCATATATTATTCTTTTCCGTCAAAAATTCGACATCATAATGAACCAAAAAGATAAATATATTATGTAGTATTTTCAGACTAATATAATTTAAATTAAATTTGAAACCAAGCTTTATTAGACCCATATGCACAGAAGGTCAGAGCATCTGGTAAGCGTGTAATGAAATAAAATATAAGACTTGTTTGAGTCCATTGAGGAATGAAACGAGTCTGAGAGTGACCACAGCTATTTACATTATTCCTGCATGTACTTTCCCTGGTCTCATAGCTCTGCTGATTGGTGCTACACAATATGCCACCAGTCTTGGTAATGAGGAAGGTAAAAAAAGAGGCAGATGAGAGTGGTCCAGTATCCACGGAACACAAGAGATACCTTTGTGACTCTCACTTCATAAGCAAACGGAGGAATGTTTAAAGGCTTACTAATCAGAAGTGTTTTCAAATTCTGTGCTAGGCTTGTGCAATTTGTTTCGTAACGAATCGAAATTCGGCCGAATTTTGCATCTTTTGGACATTCGGATGCATCCGAATGTCCAAATAAAAAAATAATGAATAACAACGAATACGAAAAAAATATAACAAATTAATTTGAATGAATTCGACATGATTCGGTAATTCTTTAAAGATCTAATGAAACAAAAGGTCAGCTCAAAGTAAATCTTATAGTCCAATCAGCTAATTAATTTTGTGCCGGAGGATGGATTACTGGCAAAGTGCATTCCTGAGAACTGAATTAGAAGGGTGTTGTATTGTATTTGAGCCGAGGAGAAGAGACGTTGTCATTGTGTGTGTTAAAAGATTCAATAAACAAACGACTTTCCAAACTACGAATCATTATCACGAATGTCTATACATACATAAATAGCGAATTTCAACAAATACCAACGAATGAATTCGACACTCTGCGAATAATAATTAATTATCCGAAAACGTATTAACGTAACATAACGAATATAACAGAATGAAATTATGTATTTTACGAATGACAACGAACCGAAACTAAATGAAATTTTCCGTTGTGCACAAGTCTACTCTGTGCCCAACTCATTCCAACTTTTTTTTTAACCTCAACTGAAGCCTCATACACACGATCAGAATTTTGGATGACCGTTCATCCGTTTTTTGTTGCAAAATTTTCGTTTGACAGAATACAACGTCAGATGTGACGTAATGTGTTGAATAGTTTTGTATGTATTCTTTCGCTTCTGAGCATGCCTAGTCTTGCGCTTACATTTTTTTTGGGCGAAAACCGTACTAATTAAACTAAAATCGGATGTTGAATTCACATACGACAAAAATGTTATAGTCTGCACATTCAGCTTTTGTCTGATGAAAAACCGGAAATCAGCTGTCGAAAGCACCGTACTAACGATCCAAAAATTGGAAGATCGTTTGTCAGATAAAAGTTTTCTTCCCATTTTCGTATAGTGTGTACAGGCCTTTACTGTCACTAGTCACACTGAAACCCCTCTATACCCCTCTTGTACTTCCACCACTACAGGCAGTCCCCAAGCTACAAACATCTGACTTACATCACAGAGGCTTTATTGTCAATCCTTGTTTTCATGACAATCCAAAATTTTAAAAATCCACTTGTCACTGGGACAAAAAGTGGGGTGAAATCTTCTAAACAGGGATAGACAGCACAAAAAATGTTACATGGGGTGTTAACCCTTCCCTATGTTATCCCAAAAAAACAAAACAAAAAAAAATTGTCTGTAGTTATACTTAAATGCACCTGTTCCAACTTACATACAAATCCAACTGAAGGACTGTAATGGCAAAAGTGACATCAGTAGTACTTTGGCAGGAGTCATAATATTACGGCTGGTCCAGGTTGTTTTTAGCAGTACAGAACATATTATTTGTGTTCTCAGCATATGTTTTTAGTTTAATGATTATATGTTCATTAAAAAAAAAAGGACTTCCTCTTTAAATGATGGTTTTATATAAACGGAGAGGCTTAAAGGAATGTGCTGCTATTGCTGACCTCCCTTCCGAAAATGCTTGTTTCCTGGTTGTCATAATGAGACAATGATACTGATTTACCAAAGGAGTTGAGCAATTTCACTCATTCAAGTGACTCATTTAAGTGTATTAATAGCCAAACCTTTTAATGTTTTGTGTGGGAAAGATGAATATAAGGGTAATCTTTCAATATGGTAACTTGTTTTGGGAAAAGAATTAGGGTCCTTTCACACGGGGCAGATTAGTGTGAACCGCCCCGTGGATATCCGCTTGCTCAGCGGGGATCGCCGGTGCAATCTCCGCTGAGCAAGAAGATGACAGGTCTGTCACAGCGCCGTTCTCCCCTATGGGAGATCGGGTTATGACAGACCGCAGTGTCCGTCGTCACCCGATCCGATCCGATGACGGATGAAAAAATAACTTTATCCTCTGTCACACTTGTTCGGATCGGAGCGGCTCTGATGTCAGCGGACATGTCACCGCTGACATCCGACGCTCCATAGAGCTCTATGGAGCATCCGTTCAGGTCCGCCTGAAAAACTGACAGGCGGACCTGAACGGATCGTCCATGTGAAAGGGGCCTTACCCTCATTTTTACTTACAGTTCTGTCTCCTTCAAGAAGCAATGGGAAATTTCCTTAGGACACAGACAAAAAAAACGAAACTGGCAGGGAGTTTAACCCTTTTTCTGCCACTGACATACAGTGTAAGTAGGTGGCAGCCGGGGGGGGGGGGGGTTGCATACATGTGTGTATTTCCCACAAGCTGACTGTTGGCTTTCAGATGAAAGTGATAGGGTGGCTCTACAGCTGCCCAATTGCGTTCATAGACCCCCAGAAGTGCAGCCCTGCCTACCTGACACCCCCGCGATATATCTCAGGCTCTGCTGTCCGACCTCTGGGCCTGGGATGCACATGACGGTTGTCACAGGTTACAAGGGAAGGAGACCAGTGAACATCTGTTCACTGAGCTACCCTACCTAGTAAAATCCCTGAAGCAATGTGTATGTCACTTCCAGTTTCTGCTGTAGATCAGTACTCCATTACCTTCAATGGAGGTCAGGTGAGACATCAAGGGTCTAAAAGAAGCTTGAAGTTTCATTATGGAGGACCTGTCACAAAACATTATATAACATATGGGACTTTTGGTCTTTATGTGATCTTTATGAAGTTTTATCATCAACCACTTGCCGACCGCTGTCGGCATATATACGTCGCCAGAATGGCACAGCTGGACAAAGTAACGTACCCGTACATTACTTTGAAATTATGACCGTGCGCGCCTGCCGCAAGCTCCGTGACCTTGCCTGCGGGACCCGCAGACTCGATCACCGCGGGGATACCCGCGATCGTGTCACGGAGCTCAAGAATGGAGAGATGCCGATGTAAACAGCATCTCCCCGTTCTGCCTAATGACAAAACACTGATCGTCTACTCCCTTTCATTGAGAGCAGCAATCAGTGTCATGTCACACACAGCCCATCCCCCAGACAGTTAGAAATACTCTCCTAGGACACACTTAACCCCTCCCCGCCCACTAGTGGTTAACCCCTTCGGTACCAGTGACATTTTTACAGTAATCAATGCAATTTTATAGCATTGATCACTGTATTAATGCAATTGGTCCCAAAAATGTGTCAAAAATGTCCGATGTGTCCGCCATAATGTCGCAGTCATGATAAAAATCACTGATCACCGCCATTACTAGTAAAAAATAAAAATCCCCTATTTTGTAGACGCTATAACTTTTGTGCAAATCAATCAATAAACGCTCATTGTGATTTTTTTTACCAAAAATATGTAGAAGAATACGTATCAGCCTAAACTGAAGAAAAATATTATTTTTTTTATATTTTTGGGGGCTATTTATTATAGCAAAACCTAAAAAATAATGCATTTTTTTTCAAAATTGTCCCTCTTTTTTTGTTTATAGCGCAAAAAATAAAAACCACAGGGGTGATCAAATACCACCTAAAGAACGCTCTATTTGTGGGGAAAAAAAAGGACATCAAATTTTATTTGGGAGCCATGTCGCACGACTGCGCAATTGTCAGTTGAATCGACACAGTGCCGAATCGCAAAAAGTGCTCTGGTCAGGAAGGGGATAAATCCTTCTGGGGCTGAAGTGGTTAAAAATGTTTTGTGAAAAAAACGTTTAAAAAAAATTAAGGTTACACCCAAGCACCCGCTGCCAGGTGCAGGCACACACATGTAAATGTGCAGATTGAGGCGCATACATATGAAATTGTTAATTTCACTACACATGTTACATATACAGTTGTGCTCATAAGTTTACATACCCTGGCAGAATTTATGATTTCTCTGCCATTTTTAAGAGAATTTGAATGATAACATTGAATGATTTTCCAATCGTGTGTCGGAGAAAAGTCCAAAGTACAAACACGCATGCTCGGAAGCAGAAGTGGTTAGTCTTGTAAACTAGCATACGTAATGGAGAATTAACATTCGTGACTTGTCAAATTATGAAATCTCCAAATGCAGCGCACAATTCTCTTCTCCTTTAATGGGATAATAATGAAGCTGCTTTGCTGGTGATACTGATAGTTATTGCAAACACATTTTTAAATCCTTTTTTTTTCTAGTGATATCAAGAATAATATTATTATACTTTTTTTTTTTATTTGTGCAAGTTACCACAACACCATTATCCTGTATTTTTTAAGAACAAAGATACAACTATGTTGGTGTCCCTTGTCAATTTTACCTACTCCCAAAATGTCATTTGAAGTAAAACACATAGCCAAGTATTATTCTACACATTTTTTTCATTGTGCATTGAAAAAAGAAAACAAATGAAATTAGACATGATATCTGCCAATAGAACTTAACCAAAAAGTACATTCTATGCATCCAAAGATATAGAAAATATACCAAATCAAATCATTATTCAACCAAAAAAATTATGTCAAAGCAATAACTCCAAGGCCAATAATAAATAACACGTTATTTCCTCAGATTCTGCAACATGTCTGGTTGATGAACAGCCATTCAGAAACTAACTGAAAAGCACGAATCAACACTCACCAAACTTCTACTAACACAAAATTAGCAGAAGGAGCCCAAAGTGTGGCGCTAAAGAGCTGAAAAACCACGTAGTACATCAGTACGTCATTATGTTCGTAATTGGCTAACATTTGTGTGACCGTGTGTATGCTAGACAAGTTTAAGCCAACTATCTTCAAACTAAATTCCACGATTTTGTTGGCGGAAAGTCCGATCGTGTGAATGGGACATTTTGGTAAATATGCCTCAATTGATCTAATACTTTTTGAACCGTTGAACTGAATCAAATATGCAGATCAGGAGTCTGACGTGACCTTTTTTCCCAATCTGCTTATTCTGTGTCAGTAATTCAACAATTAATAAAGCCAGGAAACTAACAATTTAGAAGAAGTAAGTAATTATTCATTTTATTATATCTTCATACCAACCCCCTAGAGTACCAGTTTTTTTTTTTTTTTTTTTAAAGATAGGTTAGACTTATTGCTTGAAATTTCATGCAAAGCCTTGCATATCTTACAGTTCAGATAAACCTTATAGCTGGCATATCACATTTTGGATGAATACATGGAAAATGATTTAGACCCTACAACAATCCATTTTTTTAATGTAGATGCTGGTAGAGGACCTCACTGAATTCAGCCCTGCTGTCTAGCCTGCTCATGACATGGAGGAACCAGGGCTTTAGAGTCACAAGACCACATGGAAAAATGTGTATTTAAATGGTGATTAATGCTTAAATATATACAGCAAATAATTAAATTACTCATTCTTGGATGATTATCTTTGCTTTCGAAATTGTCTGCTTTTGTCCAGTTTAAACTTTTAGGTCTAACTCTTCTTTTAGAAGAAAATAATTATTTCAGCTCAACTTTTACTCTATGGGATTAGTGTGGGAAAGGAGATATATCAAAATGTAGAACAAGAAAATCAATAAGGTAAGGGATGAAAGCATTTTTCATGCAAAACAGGTAAGACCAAGAACATAGTGAAGAAAGATGGGCAGAAATGTCTCAGAGGAAATGTTAGCAAAGCCCTTTTACTCTTTATTGATAGCACGCAAGACTGGAATATGCCGTGACGTCTGGTGGAGAAATGAATTCTATATTCCCTTTGTGAAATGTGCTTCTCATCATTTACCATTTAAATGCATGGCCACATCAATGTAGAGAGACATACAAAGATTTAATTGCCATATAATTGATTGTGTAACCATGAAAATAGGCATGGTAAACCTTATGTTGTGTGTTGCACAATGGCATTTGTTGAGGTGGCTTCATACGTCTAATCAAGAAAAAAAAGGGGAAAATTAAATCTAACGAAGCAGGTAGTGTTTCAAAATACATCTACATAAAATAGCAGCAGCTGACCAGCTGCTAGTATTGTTGCTAATGATTTCTTATTTGGACATTAATTACTCTGGGCATGAATCCATACGGAGTACAACCACACCCCAGCTCCCTAACTAGCCCAGCTTTATCAACAATCTGGACATGGGAACAGTTCCAACACATGCTGCCAATGGCACAAAATGACACTGCTCTATGTTGGAAGTTCCATCTTGCACTCCTATCAATGTTTAAGGACAGAGCTGGGAGTTTGGAAAAGATTCTTAATATTATGCCATACAGAAACTTTGTTATCAATAGGCATAACAGCCACAACATCTACAGGACTCTCCAAACACTTCCAACATATTCCAAATGCTTTACTGGTTCACAGGAGAAAGAATGAATAGTTCCTTTTTTTATAGAGGGGTTGAAAAATTATTCAAAAACATGAGTTTTGTTTATAGAAAGAAAATATTTTATGCACATCAAGAGTTTTATAACTTAGTAACATTTGAAGAGGGAGACCTGGTTGGATCACCTAGACCTAGACCATGAGTAATTGCTACAGGATTAATCTCAAGCATTTAAGGGGTCTTTCACATGGGGCGGATCCATGCTGATCCACCCCGTGGACATTCGCTTGCTCAGCAGGGATCGCTCCGTCGTCACCCGATCCAATGACGGATGGAAAAGTAGGTTTTTCCTCCGTCACAATTTTTCGGATCGGAGCGGGTCGGATGTCAGCGCTGACATCCGATGCTCCGTAGACCTCTATGGCGCATCCGTTCAGGTCCGCCTGAAAAACTGACAGGCAGACCTGAATGGATTGTCCATGTGAAAGAGCCCTTAGCCCTTGTACACATGGTCGGACATTCCGATAGACAATGTCTGATAGGACCGTGTTGTCGGATAATCCGACAGTGTGTGGGCTCCATCGGACTGTTTCCATCGGAGTATCCGACGGACCAAGTTTTCCAGCTGGGCTATAAAATTTTCCGACAACATGATCCGATCGGACTTTGTCCGATTATGTGTAGAGAATTCCGATCAGACAAAGTGCCACGCATGCTCAGATCAAATTCCTACACCAAAGCTATTGGCTACTAGCCTGAACGTAGTCCCGTCGTAACGAAATAACGTCATCACGTTAAGTACGATCGGATTTTCTGACAACTTTGTCCGACTGTGTGTATGCAACAGTTTCGGATAAAATCCGTCGGACAAAATCAGACGGATTTGGTTGTCAGAATATCCGACCGTGTGTACAAGGGCTTAGACTGCTGCTGGTCTACATAACTTCAGTCGACAAAAAAAAGAAGCTCTTCACAGTTTGTCAACAGAGGAAACATTTGTCAATGGGGTTGGTTTTTACTTATGATAATGTGTTGTTCTTTTGAAAAAAAAACAAAAAACATAAAAGTTGCAGTGCACATAGTCTGGCACATTTGTATCACATGTATGTGCCTTGTAGGGGAGGGTAGCATCTTTTGGCATTTTCTATTATTTGTAAGTTTCAAAATGAATATGTAAATCAATAAGCATTACTTTATGTAATACTTGCATATGTTATTTAATGTGCTTATTAAAGAAAACTCCACCTAAGGCTTACATGTGAATTAAGCGTATAAAAGTACAACATTATTCAAATGTACACAAAATGTGTACTGGCCACCCCCAGAAACATAATTTCCTGTTTGTGTGATTGGCTCACTGATTTTTTCCAGAGGTCTGCTCTAAGATACAATTCAGATTCTAGGCATCCCCTGCAACAAAAATACTCCCAATAGGAACACGTCTAAAGAGATGCCGGCCCTGCAGCTTTCCTCATTAGTGCTCTGCAGGTGCACAACTGATTGATAATTATGAAACCACTTCCATTAGTTTCACTTTCCCACATGGACACAAATAAATAAACAGATTTCTTAAGAATAACAAAAGGTAGGAATCTACAACAGAGTTTGGTAAAATCCTTGTAATGTACATAGATCACCCAGAGGGGAATGTTTTATTTCTCAGTGAAAGTGGAGTTACGCTTTAAAGTTCACTGTTTTAGAGTTGGTACAGAGAATTGTTGATTTCTTAACCACTAGCCGATCAGCTGCTCTTATTTTACTTCGGCAGGTCGGCTCTCCTGCCGTAGCTGTACGTCGGGCCTTCAAACAGCTATAACACGCATGCGAGCGCTATCTGCATGGCGGGGACCTGATGCGCGTCGCCGGTGGGTGCGATGTCCACTGGCCACATGCAATCATGGGCATGAGTGCCAGAACGGGGATGTGTGTGTGTGTGTGTAAACACAAATCCCCATTCTTTCAGGAGAGGAGAGACAGATCATCTGTTTCTACTAGTTAGGAACAGCAATGTGGCTCCTCCTCTAGTCAGTCACATCCCCCCACAGCTAGAAACACACACGAGGTAACACAATTAACCCCTTGATCGTGACATTTACACAGTAATCAGTGCATTCTTATAGCATTGATCGCTATATAAATGTCAATGGTCCCAAAAATGTTTCAAAAGTGTCTGATCTGTGTGCCGCAATGTCGCAGTCCCTCTAAAAATCGCAGATCTCTTCCATTACTAATAAGAAAAGAAATTAATAAAAAAAAGTAAGAAATAAAGCCCCTATTTTGTAGACACTATAACAGGAAATAATTTGTTTTTCAATATTTTTGGGGGGAATATTTATAATAGCAAAAAGTGTAAAATATATAGCTTTTTTTCAAAATTGTCACTTTTTTTGTTTATAGCGCAAAAAATAAATACTATACAGGTGATCAAATACCACTAAAAGAAAGCTCTATTTGTGGGAAAAAAAAGGTTGTCAATTTAGTTTGGATACAACCTTGCACAACCGTGCAATTGTCAGTTAAAGGGATGTAGTGCTGTATCGCAAAAAATGGCCTGGTCATTAAGGGGGCAAATCCTTTCCGGGGCTGAAGTGGTTAAATCAGGAAAATCTTGTAACTCAGCCTTTTATATTTATTTCCATCAGAAATTGCGTTTCATTGCGGTATCGGTAATAACTATTTATTGTTTTCAATTTTTCTTATAGAAATTAGGAAAAATTAAACAAAGTAGTTTGTAAACGTGTAAGTGGCAGGCTAAAAAAAATAATTACACTTGTTCACCAATCCTTCTCCAATCAAAACCCTTAAAAAAAAGTTCAGTTTTAAACTGATTTATATAGCAAATGTCTAAAACAGCAGGACTGAAATTGTCTAATAAAATACAGAGATGTTTATGGTGATTTATACAGCCAAGAGGTATTTAGCTGAAATCCACTGTGTGGTGTTCCATGTTTCTGTTCATTATCTTGATCTGCTCCCCTTAATTAGAAACAAAGTAAAACCACTAATAAGCTTTAATTATGTATTGTACGAGTAGGATGCATATTACTGACGCTACTTTTCACAGTTGGCTCATTCACAAGGAACTTGGCCAAATTTTGCTTCAAAGACAATGGGACTAGAGAAGGATCTGATAGAATAAATGTATGAGGTACTCCATCTATTAAAGAAAGACATGTACATGAAAGCTACATAAAATATTAATACACTTAAAAAAGTTTGAGGTCTATGGGGGGGGGGGGGGGGGGTATGAAAAGAAAGGTGATTGCTTTCCTAACCTATATATAATAGTCCTCTGTGCTACTAAATAACCGTAAAAAAAAAAAATTTGTGGAAATGCTGCAAAACCTAAAAAGTGTTCACAAATACACAATTAAACAGAATTATGGTATATAGCAATCTTGCGCAAAACCTTCAGTTGTCTGAATATAAACAGTATACCAAACATAAATGTGAAAGATAAATTATTAAAAATAAAGTCCATTCATGTGAGTCATCCAGTAATCCAAATAGTGTAAATAGTGAAAGAGCAGTCTATTAGTGGTTTTTCAAACGACACAGCCGTGCTCACAGAACTCTCACCTCATCAGCGTATAAGATAAGCCTTGGATATCAATCAGAAAAGGGAGGTCAGCACGCTTTTCTTCCAAGATTTCAGCTGCAGCTTCCCACAAAGGATTCCTCCTCACATACAGGATATTCCATTCACCATGCAAAGAAAACAAGCCTCTAATAGTGCATTATCACTTAAAACCATGTAGTAAACTAAAAAGTGCCTGCTTACACAGCTAAAGTAAAGATGTGCTTTGAAAAAGACAAATATCGGCGTTCATGCCACCTCTCACGTCACTTCCGGTCCGCCATGTGCTCCGAGCCACGCCCTACGCGTTACGTCACGTCATGCCGGTAAAGACAGCAGCTGAAGAAACAGCACGAGCAAACCGTTTCTTCAGTGCGCATGTGCCGATGATGGGTTTTTTTTGTGATCCGATGATGCCACCATTGCGTTTCAAAAGCTTCAATTTCACCTTCATCTTCTTTTCTCTCCGTAAATTTTCTTTTCTTGCACATGTGCATATTTTTTTCATATTACAATGTGTAAGGGTTTACAATCACTTTAAGCTGGTGCACACTGTGAATTTTTTTTTTTCATTTACCAGTGGGCTGAACAAAAAAGAAAACGCACAGATTCCTGCATCTGATAAAGCGATGTAGGAATCTTCCTTGTCCTCTATTGTATTGTGACAGCAGGGACTCCCCCCAGACAGAATAATATACATTGATCAGCGCTGCAGCCATCGGCTGATCAAATGCTGGTTTTCCAGCAGGACCACTCAATAGAAGCCGGACTTTTTTTGTTACATTTATATTACTTTGGCATTGATATGTGTCCCCCATGGCAGTGTCTAGCTCCCCATTTTTTGTCTTTTGGCTGAAAAGAACTTGTTTATTATCCCTACAAATGGCCCTAATGGAGTAACAAGATTTGCCCTCCACAAACTTAAATAGGGTTTTCTGCAAAATTTTCAAACTTCAATAAGGACTCACAAAACTTTGTGAACTAAAACTGGACAGATTAGCTAGTACCTATTATCCTAATTATCTTTGTTTATAATGGCTTCAGGTATCCAGTCATGTGCAGGTGAAATAAGTAAACAGGACATTTGCTTTTCACATAATTGAATAATGGAAATTAATATTCACACAGATTATTGTGTGAACATTTTTAACTACATTAGACAATCAGTGTGCATGTGGGGGGTGTAGTTGTTTAGAGGAGGTTGCACAGCACAGAATATAATAGAAGGAGGCTGCAGTCTCACTCAGTGATACTCTGAGGAGCCCTGCTCAATATGATTACAAGACATCATGGAAAATTAATATAAACTATTATATATTAATTCAGATTTAATGGACTTTCTGACTTTAACAGTCACAATATTTTCTAGTTTGCATTACCAGTCCCAATAATGATTTTCTTGTTGCTCTTTAATTCCATGCCTGTATCCCTCTCAGGGTGAATTTGATTTAAATCAAGTTGATTTAAACCACAAATTAAATCATGATTTAAATCACTAGTAAAAAGGCTTAAAGCAGAGGTCCACCCTAAAGTGGACCTTCCGCTCATTGGAACCCTCCCCCCCTCTGGCGCCACAATTGGCACCTTTCAAGGGGGAGGGGGGTGCAGGTACCTGTACAGTACACGTATCTGCACCCACTTCCAGTGTAGATTCTGCAGAAGCTACGCCCCTTTCCGCAGAATCTACGCCCCTTTCCGAATGTCCCCCGCTGCCTGCTGGGAAACACACGGATCCCAGAGACAGCGGGGACCGCCCTTATTGTGCAGCGCGACTCGCGCATGCACAGTAGGGAACCGGGAAATGAAGCCGAAAGGCTCCACTTCCTGATTCCCATACCCAAGATGGCGGCGGCAGCACCCGAGAGACGATGGAGAGATCGGCTTCGGGTGCTGACATCGCGGGCGCGCTGGACGGGTAAGTGTCATTATTTTAAAAGTCAGCAGCTGCAGTATTTTGTAGCTGCTGGCTTTAAAAAAAAAAAAAACGGCGGACTCCCGCTTTAATTTAAATCATAATTTTTAAAGTGCAACTGTATTCTCTGTCCCGCAGTGGCTCCTCTTCTGACCAGCTGTTGCCTCAGTGACCGTCCCATTCACTTTAATGTGATGGCTGGTGATGCGTCAGTGACACAACAAGGTGAGGGGCGTGGCGGCAGCAGGTGAGTGGATGCGCGCTAACAGGCACTGCCATGATGGATCTGAAATGATAGGTGCACTTTAATCACTTAAGCCCCGGACCATTTGCTTGGCCAAAGACCAGAGCACTTCTTGCGATTCGGCACTGCGTCGCTTTAACTGACAATTGCGCGGTCATGTGACGTGGCTCCCAAACAAACTTGACGTCCTTTTTTTTCCCACAAATATAGCTTTCTTTTGTTGGTATTTGATCACCTCTGCATTTTTTTTTTGCGCTATAAACAAAAAAATAGCGACAATTTTGAAAAAAATCCATTATTTTTTACTTTTTGCTATAATAAATATCCCCAAAAAAATGTAAAAAAAATTTCCTCAGTTTAGGCTGATCCGTATTCTTCTACATATTTTAATAAGCGTTTATTGTTTGGTCTGTGCAAAAGTTATAGCGTTTACAAAATAGGGTATAGTTTTATGGCATTTTTATAAAATTTTTTTTTTTTTAAGTAATGGTGGTGATCTGCGATTTTTATCATGACTGCGACATTATGGCAGACAGATCGGATACTTTTGGTGCGATTTTGGGACCATTCACATTTATACAGCGATCAGTGCAATTAAAAATGCATTGATTACTGTATAAATATGACTGGCAGTGAATGGGGTTAACCACCAGGTGGGTTTAGTGTGTCCTAGGGAGTGATTCTAACTGGGGGGGTCTACATGTGACACAACACTGATCACCATTCTACAGCTGCCTATTAAAGGGCAGCGTACAGGTAGGTGATTCTGCCTGTACGTGCCCTTCTGCCGCAATATATCTGCGTGAGGCAGTCGAGAAGCGGTTAAATGTAAGCCCTTATTCTTGCAGGTAGTTAGAATCTTTTTAATATTTGCAAACAAAATTAAGATTTCCTATTTAGCATAATAAGCTGTCAGGTTAGTAAAACAGCGACATCAGAACCGATTCAATCATACAGCTTGTAGTTTTGTAGATTTACAAAACAATAAGATAAAAGGAATATTCCTGAACTTTGTTTTATCTCATGGTTACTGTGAAATTGTCTGAATGCATTAATGCAGTGCATTTTTTCTCAGCTTCGAAAGCTTGGATTCATTGAATGAGTTTACCAAAAATGTAAATATTGCAGAATATACATCCTCATGCTATATAACCAAGCTCCATTTCATGCTAAATAAACTAAATTATTAATGTATCTTAAATAGAAAACTATCTTTAGATAGATATTTACCCCAAAGACATTTGATTAAAATAACTTTGATAAAATAAAAAAAAATCTGATTTAAATCAAACAAAAGTTGATTCAAATAAAAATAAAATAAAAAAAATCAGATTTGTTTGATTAAAAAAAAAAAAAAACTCCGACATGGCCGCTTAAGCCACGAGCTCCGCACCACCCCGGACCGCCGATCTGCCTTACGCCGCTCTAAGCGCACGGATCCCCGTCCCAAATACTCCCCCGAACGTGGGAAAGAAGGGAGCACATCAACGGATGCCTGGTCCCCCCGCCCGACGCGATCTCGGGCCGCATTTTAACCGAACAGCGGGAAAAGGGTGTACCAAGATGGCCGCCGGCGCCTCAGCCTCACAGTCTCTTGCGGCCTACACGGACAAACCGCCAGAACCCAGGCAAGTTTTAACCCCAGCCACACTGTCCTACTCCCAGGTGGCACGGAGCGGCTCCCAACGCAGGCATAACCCTCCTGATGATCCCTGCTCCCTTCAGGTACCGTCCCCTGCTTCCACCGAATCCCTCATAGGCCACCACATGGAGGACTTCCCCCCTTCCCCAGAAAGCCCAGGCACTCCGCAGCCATTGGGACCTGCACCTCAGCAAATTTCCATGATGGACATTTCCACTCTCCAAGCTAACCTGTTCTCCAAATTCTCTGAGCTTTTGGACAGGGGACTTGCTAACACTGCTACTCAGATCACAAACAACATCAAATCTGACTTTGCCAATCTGGGCTCCAGAATTGAGGCCATAGAAAACAAAATGGACACTACGGTCGCCAGGACCAACCAAAACGAGGCACATATCAAAACTATCCAGGACCAACTTGACCTTGCCATTGCAAGAATCGATGACCTTGAGAACAGGTCTAGGAGGTATAACTTCCGAATCCGTGGCCTTCCAGAGTCCTTTGAGGACATCCCCCTTACAGTCCGGGACATCATCTCCCAATTGGCCCCACAAATCCCTCCACAACGCCTGGACCTAGACAGGGCGCACCGTTCCTTGGGACCCCCCAGGAAAGATGGCTCCCCCAGGGATGTTATCGTGAAACCACATTACTATTCCACTAAAGAGGAAGTGATGCGTCAATCTAGATTGCAGTCAGATCTCCAATTCCAGGGCCATCGTCTACAGATTTTTGCTGACCTGGCTCCCTCCACCATACAAAAGAGAAGGGCACTTAAACCACTTCTGGTGGTGCTTAACCAGCACGACATTAAATACCGATGGACTTTCCCGTTTGCAGCGAAGTTTTCCTTCAACGGTAAATCTTTCTCTTTCTCCAATCTGACGGATGGTGAAAAACTCTTTCTACACCTGAAGCTGATTTCTCAGGAGCTCCCCTCTCTGCGTCTTCAGCCGGGTCAGCCAAGAGACCCCCCCCATCTAGCCCGGTTTCTCCACTCTGGCTTAACGGTCGCAACAAGAAGAGCAAGGATGGTGGTCCCCCTTGACGGATGCCTACTGCGAAGCTGACCTTTCCATCTCTTTTCCTAACCTCGAGTGGACTTCCTCGGGCACTAGCCCACTCGCTGGCCGGAGGGATATCCTCCAACCTCACGGTTGAATTGACCTTTTCATCCTTGTTCCAGATTGTTCTTTTAAGGCACTTAGTTTTGGTTTTGTTTACATAAGTATTTTTTACATGTTAACTTTTGCTCATAGGGTTGGCATCCGGGCGATTACGTGGGTTTATCCCCCTTTAGCCCCTCTACGGTTTGGTCGTGGATGGGCTCTAGGAACACCTTACTGGTAGCTGCTGGTTCTTTTGGGACGAGTCCGTCTGCCCGCCTGGGGGCCCAGGCCTAACCCGGTCCTGTCCCTCTGGGTCGGAACGGACCCACTTTGCAATTGAAGGTCTCTGTGACTCATAAGTCTACATGGTAGGTTTGGGTTGATGGCTCCTCAGATCCACAGGCTCCCCCTCCTCCTACTCGATACCCTGTTGCTTCTTAGTTTCTAAGTTTGGGGGCTGGAGGTGGAAATAGTTTAATAGGACCAGGGGCTCGGGGATGGGCGGTAGCCTGTCCCATCATTTCAATGTCTCCTCACCACAGCCCTAGACTTCCGCACCTTAGGCTTGGAACTAGCTAGACCAGGTCGGACCTTCTCCTCCCACGACAGTTACTCTCCAGATTCAGTCTGGGTCCAACGGCTGGCAGGATACTGATGCTCTTAACTTTTTATCGTTCAGTAGTCATGTTTTCTATTGTTTTATATAGTTATATGTTAGGGTCCGGGGTGGGCCCAATGTGCTCTCACCCATATCATAGAGGTAGTTTTCTCCTCTCTGACATGGGCCTTTGGACGATCCGTGGGATCGCTCAAAGCATTTTTGTTGGGGGTCGGTGGGTTCTGTCGCACCGACCCTACACCAGTCTTCGTAGAAGACATGTTTCTGTGTTTTGTGTATCCCTTCCCTCCCAACCCTCATGTTCTCTCCTTTTCTTCCCCCAAGCGTGTCCGCAGACAAATAAAGTGACTGGCTCTTGGGTCATCCGTGTTTTCGGAATCGATCTGGGGACTTCGACTCGGAGGGTCATCACCCAAAAGGTTAGTGGATGTATTTGGTTGATCATCTCCCCTCTCTGTTCTCATGGCTGATACACCCAATCCCAACAGGGAACTGAGATTGGTCTCACACAATGTATAGGGGCTTAACTCCCCCAAGAAGAGGAGAATAGCATTTGACCGGTATAGAGCCCTTAAAATTGATATCGTCCTGCTACAGGAAACGCACTTCCCTACGCGATATAGACTTAACTTTATCCACTCCTCCTATCCCACGTTCTTCCTGGCAAATGCCACTACAAAAACGAAGGGGGTCGCAATCCTCTTCTCTAGACACTGCAACTATACACATATTTCAGAATATAGGGATCCAGAAGGCAGATTCATTCTAGTGAAGGGTACGCTTGAAGGAATACTATATTCTATAGTCTCATACTATGCTCCCAATAAGGGTCAAGCCAAATTTTTCAATTCTCTCTATTCAACATTGGGGCCAATGTTGAAAGGCAAAATCATTATGGGTGGGGACTCCAACGTAGCCTTCGACCAGGGTCTTGACAAGACTAAACCCTTTAAAGATCAAGCGATCAGACCCTCAAAAATGAGCAGTAAAATTGCAAAATTCCTCCACTCTAAAAGCCTAGTAGATATCTGGAGGGAATTAAACCCTAAGAGTAAGGACTACACGCATTACTCTCCCCCGCATCAGTCCTACGCCAGGATCGATCATATTTTGATCCCCCCGACGCTAGTTCCTCTGGCCCTGAAAGCATCCATTATTGATTCCTCATGGTCGGACCACTCGCTGGTCTTTCTGTCCATCCGCAATGTCTTTTCCACCAAAGGAGGAACCCACTGGCGCCTAAACGAGTCTATCCTCAGTAATCCTATTCACGCCAAATGCATAGCCGATTCCATTAAGGAATACTTTTCCACCAACGCTACGGAAGGTATCTCCCCAGAAATTATTTGGGCGGCCCATAAAGTTACTATCAGAGGTGAACTGATTAAACTATCCTCTCGTCTCAAGAAAGAACGGGTCGTAGAGATACGCGCTCTAGAATCCACATTTGCGAACCTAAAAAGGGCACATAAGCAACATCCCTCTAAGGCCTCGGCGGACCAACTAGATAAGGTTAGATTAGAGCTTAACTTAAAATTAACCGCATCAGCAGAGAAACATATTAGATGGAGCGGGGCCAAATACTACATACATAAAGACAAAATAGGAACCATGCTTGCACGTAAACTCACCCCTAAAGTCCATTCGCTTGCGTTCCCCAAACTTAGAGTGAACGGCCAACCCCCTACTTCTAATCCAACTAAGATCCTGAAGGCTTTTCAAGAGTATTACGCTAAACTATATAGCCAAGATACCACAGGGAAGGCCCCAAATATGTCTGCCTTCTTTCAAGGCTTTAGCCTGCCATCATTGTCTTCAGCACATAAAGACATTATGGAAGATTCCTTCTCGGAGGAAGAAGTCTTGGCAGTCATTAAGGCCTTGAAACCTGGCTCAGCCCCCGGCCCTGACGGACTATCTACCCCATACTATAAGACCCTCGGAGACATCTTAGCTCCACACATGGCAAAATTCTTTAACTCTAAAACGGAAGGATCCCCCTTAGACCCACACCTCAACACCGCTTTTATCACGGTAATCCCTAAGCCCAACAAAAACCATGAAGAAGTTGAAAATTATCGCCCTATTTCCCTTATTAACAACGACCTCAAAATTCTAACCAAAATTTTAGCCAATCGCCTCTCTTCTTTCATTAAATACTACATCCACAAAGACCAAGTAGGCTTCATACCGGGAAGACAGGGACCTGACCAGATTAGAAGAGCAGTTGACATTGTCTCTTTACTCCAATCTGGCTGGAACGGTAAACGGGCTCAGGAAGGGATGATTCTATCCCTAGACCTACACAAGGCCTTTGATGCAATAGACTGGTCGTATATCTTCCTTCTTCTAGACAAATAGGGATTTGGTCCCCGCTTCAAAGGAATCCTGGGCTCGTTGTACTCGACTCCTACAGCCATGATTCGAATTCAGGGTCAACACTCAGAACCACTAAAAATAGCGAGGGGCACTCGGCAGGGATGTCCGCTCTCCCCCCTAATTTTCGCTATGGCGATCGAGACCTTGGCTATTGCAATCCGCTCAAATCCAGATATTCAAGGTGTCTCAGACGGGACAAGGGTTCACAAATGTGGCCTCTTTGCAGATGACTTACTCCTCTTCCTTACTTCACCGACAATCTCCCTACCCAATCTATGCAAACTCCTCCAGGATTTCTCAAACGTCTCGGGTCTCAAGGTAAATTACACTAAATCACATGCCCTGAATATCTCTCTTAGACACGAAACCAGATTAGCTCTACAGAGCTCATTCAATTTTAAATGGAATGACTCCTCTATAGAATACCTGGGCATCAACCTAACGGCCAAGATAGAACAGTTGTACGACGCAAACTTCCCCCCCATTTATCGAAAACTCGAGGAAGATCTGAGACAATGGGAGAAGGGAGGGTTATCATGGTTGGGTAGAATACATTCAATTAAAATGACTTTACTGCCAAGATTGTTATACCTTTTCAGGGCTATACCCATCAATATCAAATTGGATCATCTAAGGTCTTTCCAAGCTAAAACAAACAAATTAATTTGGGGGGGTAGAGGCTATAGGATCCCCCAGCAAACTCTGTACGTCCTCAAATCACCAGGTGGCTTGGGGTTGCCAAGATTGCTCTGGTATTTTCAGGCGGCCAGAATAGCTCAGCTCTCAGTAATCTATAATAGCCCGGAAAAACCTGACTGGGTATCCATTGAAAATCAAGCTGCCCCAGACTACACCATTGAGTCGCTACTCTGGTCCCCGCCAAGGCTTCGGCCCCCCATTCTTTCCCCGATCCTCTCACAATCGCTCCTCCTGTGGGACAGGTTGAAAAAATCCCCCCACCTCATCTCTCATATAAAACCACTAGCTCAAATATTCAACAACCCAGATTTCCCTCCGGGCCTGGACTCCACGGCTTTTAAATGGTGGAGAGATAAGGGTCTATATCGCATAGGTCACTTTCTGGACGCTCGGGGCCCTATTACCCTGGGACATTGTGTGAACCAACTAGAGATGCCTCCCTCAGAACGCTTCAGGTTCTACCAAATCCGCCATTTCCTCCTACAGCTTTGGTCGGGTAAGCAAACCTCCCCAAGCTGCACTCCGTACGAATCATGGTGCGGACAAGCCTCAGAACAGAGAGGGGCAGTCTCAGTGGTATACAAGGCCCTGGCCCATCAACCTAATAGATCCTCGTACATGACGGCTTGGGAGACTGAACTGGCATTTGGCATGACGGTAGAGCAGTGGCAGACTTCCTTCTCCAGAGCCTTTAAAGGCATTAAAAATGTTTCACTAATCGAGGCTGACGTTAAGGTCCTCACCAGGTGGTATCTAACCCCCTCAAGACTCTCCTTGATGTTTCCCTCAGCTGACCCCTGCTGCTTCCGGGGGTGTCTTCTGACGGGGACCATGGCCCACATTTGGTGGGAATGCCCCAGAATTAGGCCTTTCTGGACCAAAGTCCTAACCTTAATAAAGACTGTCACTAACCATGTTATCCCGAGAAGTCCTGCCATTGCACTACTCAATGCTAATCTCCCTGGGATTCCGAAATACTCTCGTAAACTAGTTCACTTTATATTACTGGGAGCCAAAATGACAATAGCCAAAGCTTGGAAACTCCCTAAAGTTTCCTTTGCAGCCGCAGTCAAAAAAATCTCTTGGATTATGGTGCAAGAGAAACTTTCCGGAATCCTACTAGACACTACGGCTCAGTTTGAAGCTACGTGGGAGCCTTGGGCTCACCATGTGGGCATTTCGCTAATTCCGGGTGTCCCACCCTAGCTCCCTGGATTACCCTCGATAGTGAAGGACGCTCAACTGCGGACACGCTTCCCCCCCCTTTTTTTTTATCCTGTTCCTCACCCCTCTCACCCCCTGTCCACAGGTACAGAAGCCTGTTGTTTTTGGTTTAGTTGAGTTTCAGTGGGTTGCTTCAATCTCAAAGACTTGCTCGGCTCTCCTATTTTTTCCCTTTAATGTTATATGCTACTGTTGAACCGAGGTGCGGGCAATGCTCTCACACCACTTATATGATACCTCTCCACCTGGATCCAGGAGACCTCCTCCTCTTTGGGGGATAGCGTTGGCTACCGAGAATCCCCTCCACCACACAGTGTGCTCCCAGTCGGGGTGCGGGGGAGGGCTAGTTGGTGTTTTCCAGATTAGACCTCGCTTTTCCTTAAGCTAGCAAGTAAACGTCTCCTAAGTAGTGTGTCTATGCTTTACATCCTGGACGGTATACTAGGTCACCCCTGAAACGTTTTTTTTCAATGTCTGTTACCTGTATCGAGTATGTATGTTCACTTGTTTTGTATTGTTCTGTTTAAATTCTCATGATTGTCAAAACCAATAAAAATCTTTGAAAGTAAAAAAAAAAAAAAAAAAAAAAAAAAAATCATTGATTTTTATGCACCCTGATCTGTCTATCAAGCTACCCATATACAAGAGGGGACAGTTGTCCAGTCTGGCCATTTATGTTATTCCTCATGTCTGGGAGCGCTGTGCGTTACCAGTAGTCGGTCCCTCTTAGGTAGAATAAAATGATCAGGCAGGTTAGATCATCCAGTCATTTTAGGTTAGAAGACCTGGCACATTAGCTATCGCTCCCCCATGCTCTAAGCATTTGCTGCTCTTCTATCTCCTGTCATTTCCTCTCTGTCCTTTCATTGACTGAACAGAAGCCAAATATTTCTGTTTAGGATGGCATTGCATGATAGGATTGTCTGAGATTTGTACTGACAGCTGGTATCAACATGTCACATTTCCATACAAAATTGTATTGTATCTCGGGGAAAAAAAAAAAACCCTTGTTGCGTTTTCACGATTCAGTTTCAATAATGACATTTTATGAAGACAGGATGCTTTGAAACTTAATCCACTTACTGTAATAAATTATATTGGCAAAGTGCGTGTTGCACTAAATTCTCAGTGCATATGGAGCTATTCATTAATACGTTAAGATGAAAGAGAGGCCTGTGCAAAAACCTGTTCCTGGTAGCAGACAAACAATTTGCTAATAATGATTTTGGCATCTTTAGTTCAAGGTCAATTAGAAAGTAAATTGGTAAATTGCTAATGTAGTTTGATGCTTCTAGGTCAAAAGAACCATGTACTTTTCTTGCTGAACACAATTTGATTTCCCATGTCAATATTACAGACACAATTGAAACAAAATACTTTTTACAATATGTACAATATATCATAATGGTCAATGTTCTGGTCATTAAATATACACAATTGTTTTGGTCAGACTGACAGGTAAACTCTTTTAATCCTTTTCGGTATTTTTTTTTTTTTTTTCAGATTTTGTAAGCAGCGAGGATAAAAAGCCTACCAATTTCTTGCAGTTTGTTTTGCAACAGTTGTAATATTACTTAATTTTTTTTTTATGTCAAATTATGTTTCCTGCTGCCTTACTCTGCTAAAAAAAGTGCTATACCTGCCAAAATAAGAAGGATTTTACAGTCATGGGTTCTTATCTGGGATTCCAGAGGACAGTAGCATAGTTCTGGTGTCTTAATAGCTTATAGCTGGGGTAAATGGGGTGTAATCTTACTTATTTGTAGCTATTTTGTGTTTAAAAAAAATATAATCTTACACAAAATTGTTTACCTTTGTAACTATACAGTATTTTCCCCTGTGCTCTTTTTTCTGCTTATTCTTTCCTTTATATGTGGACAGAATAGTCTTCAGGTGCAAATAAATGCAAGAAACCTTGTACTGAAAAACATTTGGACAATCTTTGTGAAATTATGATGAAAACAAATACATTTAACATGTGGAAAATTGCCTTCTTTTTAGCAAATTATTCTCAAACTCATACAGGCATACCCCACTTTTAAGTACGCAATAGGGTTTATTTACTAAACCTGGAAAGTGCAAAATCAGGCTTCCTTCTGCATATAAACCAATGAGCTTCCAGGTTTTATCCCAAAAGCTTAATTGAACAAGCTGTGGTTAGAAGCTCATTGTATTCTATGCAGAAGTGAGCCTGATTTTGCACTTTCCAGCTTTAGTAAATAACAATAATACACTTGGAAGTAAAGTCGCTGTAGATCTGAGGGGGACATGCAAGGAAAATAAAAAAACTGTATTTTAGCTAGCACATGATTGGATGATAAAATCAGCAGAGCTTCCCCTCATTTCAGATCTACCCCTCAGATTTACAGCGACTGCACTTCCAAGTGCACTTTCAGTGCAATTTCAAGTGCAGTTTGCACTTGTAGTGTAAAGTTGATTTGCCTTTCGTAAATACCCCCCACTGTCTACCAACAGGGTAGTCCAACATCACACCAACAACACAGTGGCAGCCAGATCAAATGTAAGGGCAGAGTCTCTGTTAAGACCAGACAGACGGCTAGGTCAGATGGTATTCTGGCAAGGTCAGGTGGCATTTTGCCAGCACATGATTGGATATTTAATATAAACTCAACTTGACTTTATGCACTGACATCCACTTTGCAAAGTGAACATGTGCTTTCCATAATGAACATTCACTTTGCTAGGTCAATAGTCTCAATTCCTTTAGTAAATCAATCTCTCTGCTCTGCGTATGTGATTAAAATGGCAACAGCGAAGTTGAACATTGTACCCAACATAAATGAAGCATCAAGGTTGATTTACTAAGGAAGTTGAGAATGTTCACACAACATATTGTGTAAATGCTCCATTTAGTCAATATTGTGAAAAAACATTTTTTTTCTTACTTATTTCATTGGCACATGATTGGGTAATTAAAATAGTCATATCATTTATTTTGTGAATATTCTCAACTCCTTTAGTACATCAGCCTAGTTGTGTAACATTTTATTCAAGTCTATATGGGTTGGCAGGAGCTCTGTGTCTTGAAAATTTGCATCAGATGACCTAATACCTTCATATACGAGTGCCATTCAGGTATTGCTCCTGTGTCTCCACAAACTCTTCTCTATGAAAGCTGGGGGAAAGAAGAGCAGAAAAGTTTCTTAGATCTACCAGTAAGTATGACTTGCATTTCTATGACAACTAACATTTTACTGGTTGCGTTAGTGAACACCTTCACTTAAATGTGGTCCAGAGAGCTTGACTATTCTAAATATATAATGGTTCCTTACATCTTTATACATATGTTTAATGCCTTTTCACATGAAAATGCCTTTGCAAACAAATGAAAGGTGACATGCAGATAGCACTGTTATGCATTAACTGTAATGGAATTCTACAAGCCACTTTGTTACAGTGCCATCAATGGACCTGTGGAAATGCATGCAATGTAGCAAGATACTTGCTGTTAATATTTCTCTTTTCATTTTGTTACGATGGTCCCAGGCACCTCTTTATTTGCCAGGTCTGATCTTTATCTGTGTCATTCAGATGTGCAAAATCCTGAAGGAAATTTCATACCTATCAGGAAATGAACAAGATGCTTACTGGGTTTCAAGTTTTGAGGTGACTTTCGAAACTTAATCCGAAATGAAAAGTTTTTTAAGGATAGGGAAAAGATGAAGTTTCAGCTTCCTTGAAGCAACGTTCAGTTGATCTGGCTCAAAGATTAATGACACTCCTCATTCTATGTTTATGACCAGAAGCATTGATCTGTTTTGATTTAGTAAGATGAGAATCCAGTTGTTTCTATTGTTCCTTAGAGCACAAAAGCTGAATTAAGTTATAAGCATTGTTTGTTCAAACAGTACAGATCATTCTGCGTGGCATTTTTTTTTTTTTTTTTTTTTGTTTTTTTGCATTACTCAATCTAATTAATCAGATTTTTTCAGGCAAGTTTAAAATATACAGGAAAAAAAGACTTTATGCAATCAATTAAAGTGGGGCAAATGTTAAAATCAGTGACTCTGGGCTTGATGCATCTATTAATATTCTTCATTACTTGGATTTTTTAGTTGAATTACTTATTTATTTATTTACTACAGTGAAAATATACTTATTGGAAATCTGCCTGTCTCAAGTGCAGCTAAAGCAAAAATCCGCACAGTTTTGTTGTATAAAAAATAAAATAAAATAACATTTGTTGTGCTTTTAATAGTGGCTTTTAATAGAAAACTTAATAATAAAATAGAATAAAAAGTAATAATAAAAAGCTTTTAATATTAGCTACACCTCTCAGGTCAACCCTCTTGTCATTTGAATGCTGGACCGAATGGTCAGTCTGCTTAAATGAATGTGTTTTCTAGAGTTTACACAATTACAAATGAATACCAGATGGCTTATGCACATAGGTCATCTAATTGCCAAGGTATATTAAAATCATTGTTTCCTATCTTTAAAGTCTGGCATAGTGTTGGGGTGTTATTAAGGAATACAGGAATCAAAATGAATATAATAAGTGCTAACCAGCGAGTATTAATTAAGAGATGTATGTTTTTTTTTTTTTTTTTTTTTAAGAATAATACTTATCTAGGTGGATGTAGCATGGTACGAACAGCTCCTACCCTGTCCGCCTTCAAGTGATCCTTGAAAACTCAAGGTGTGTGGTGCGCTGTCTTTAGAAAACTTTGTCCAAAACCTCTAATTGTTATTCTATTCAAATTAGGGTACAATAATCAGCATAGAATAAATATATATCCAAAGTTAGAAAAAGTTTATATTGTGTAACATACAGTATCTCACAAAAGTAAGTACACACCTCACATTTTTGTAAATATTTTATTTTAGCTTTTTATGTGACAACATTGAAGAAATTACACTTTGCTACAATATAGAGTAGTAAGTGTACATCTTGTATAACAGTGTAAATGTGCTTTTCCCTCAAAATAACTTAACACATAGCCATTAATCTCTAAACTGCTGCCAACAAAAGTGAGTACACCCCTAAGTGAAAATGTTCAAATTGGGCCCAAAGTGTCAATATTTTGTATGGCCACCATTATTTTCCAGCACTGTCTTATCCCTCTTGGGCATGGAGTTTACCAGAGATTCACAGGTTGCCACTGGATTCCTCTTCCACTCCTATGACAACATCACAAAGCTGGTGGATGTTAGAGACCTTATGCTCCTTCACCTTCCGTTTGAGGATGCCCCACAGATGCTTAATAGGGTTTAGGTCTGAAGACATGCTTGGCCAGTCCATTAGCTTTACCCTCAGTTTCTTTAGCAAGGCAGTTGTCATCTTGGAGGTGTGTTTGGGGTCTTTATCATGTTAGAATACTGCCCTGCAGTCCAGTCTCTGAAGGGAGGGGATCATGCTCTGCTTTAGTATGTCACAGTACATGTTATAAGGTACCTATTTATTCCTGCGCTACCATGTACGGGAGGATCAGGATGGAACTGCTGAAAGCACCAAATAGGTTCAGTCCATACCCATATATGAAGTAAATAAAGTGGGGGTTGGTGCTCCACTGTTCACAATAAATAAAATTGAATTAAGGAAGTGACTTTTGCACTATATAACACTTGGAAGCTTATTCTTCCCCCCATTTTTTGGGTTTTTTTCTAGTGTTTTGCCCTCTTTTCTTGGGCCTTTTGTGAGGTTTGCCCCAGGTTTTTTTGTTTGGGTTTTTTATAAATATTTTTTTTTTTTTTTTGTTCTGGGTGCGGTAGAGGTTTTATTAACCATTTATCACTTTTTTTTCCCCTTTTTTCACTTTTTCACTTCTTACTCACATTTTATTTAAAGCATATAAGTAATAAAACTATATGTAGAATAAGTGGTATCAGCACACCTAGTAGAGGAGATATAAAGTGGTTATAACCACTTGTGACTTGAGTTTGAGGTATTGGATAAGTGGGGTGGTGCTGAGTTAAAATACGGAACACGGGTTCAATTTACGTAGCCCCTGGGGACAGTTTGAGGTAATAGACATAAAAGTTTGAGGAAATAAGTAGTGATATTGGAAGTTGTTGGTTGGAGGTAGCGCCAGTAACCCATAATTAAGAACCATTCCATGCAAGCAGGTTGTTTATGCAGCCTGTGTATACTAGGGTGGCAGCAACCTCATAAAAATTAGAGAAAACTCCTTTTAGAAAAATTTTTTTATATTTTTTCAATAGGATAAAGAATTAGAAAGTAGAACTTTAACCAATAAAAAATTTGTTTAAAAACCCATATAAAATACAAGGTTATAGTTATAAATTAACACCTTTATATTACTGCTGGTCAGAACCCACTCCATAGCGCGCTTTTACCTGCTTAATCCAGTTGATGCTCCACTGTTCACAAAAAATAAAAGAGAGAGGAAAATAGTTCTGCTAAAGGTAGCAGTACACATACAAATCAATAAAATTCATACAAAAAATAATCTGCAAATGTGACTAATATCAAAGTGCACAGTGCCTAATAAAATAATTGTAATACTGATATCAAGGTGCAAAGTGCATAATAAAATGCTAATACTGCAATAATACTTCTATATCTCAGGTAAGTGCAAAGGGACTATACATACATAAACTGTGCACAAAGTCACAAAAAACAACTGTGCAAAGTAAGCAAATATCTTCTTGTGCAAAGTGCAATGAAGTGTGTGGGATTGAAACAAAGTCCAATGCTGTGAAAAAATGCAATAATACTGTGTGCAATGCAATAAAGTCCAATGATGTGCAAAAAATACAATGGAACTGTGCAGAATGCAATAAATTCCTTTCTTCTTTGTGAAATGGATATTCAAATATGCCAAACAAAATGTGTTGAGGAATATATATCTCCTCTTCGTGCAGAGACACACACTGGTGAAAGTGGCCTCTTACCTTGCGGTAATGAGGTAACTGCATATATGTACAAATCAGTAGTGGCTGCTTCTCCCTTATGTTCCTGGACCAGTATGGATCTGTAACTGTCTCTGTCTCTCAGTGGATGCACGGAGAGTAATAAGAAGAAAAAGGGGGGTTCCAGTGTAGTATGTTTAAACCAAATATAGAATAAAATGCAAAATGCAAAAATGTGAGGGGTGTACTCACTTTTGTGAGATACTGTATATAGGGTGCCAACAAAAAATAAGTCCTTTAAAATGCAATCTGTGCTTCAATTCTTTGGTACCAGTGGTGTGCAATAAAAAGCCAGAAGGTGCTGTGCTCCCTGTCCTGTTTCACTAATGGCAAGATAAAATGGTCATGGACAGAGGTGAGCTTTTTACAGACAGAACAGGTAATCGAGTGGGTTGTGACTGCTGCCAGTGTAAAGAGGGTGGCAGGTGTGAGGGTGAGAGATAGTAGAGAACAAAGACTATGGGAAATATCCCTGGAAGTTAGTAGGAGCAAGATGGAGAGGGATGTAAGATGGGAGTGAGATTGTATTTACCACCACCAAGATGCATTTATTATTTACATTATATAAAAATATTTGAACAAATCCTTTATATTTGCCTTTTGTGTTATCGTATTTATTTATAATTTTCTTGCTGGTGTTGCTGCTCCCTGGGAAAAAAAATAATAATTCTATTTTTGTTTTCTTTATCATCTATTGATCTGACAAGCTCAAATGCTCATTGTTGATCCTAATGTCTGATGCTAGCTGCCAATTTAACATCCTAAATTAAATAAAGAGGAATTATGTTTTTTTTTTCTTTCCCATTGTTACTTCCTTGCCTTATAGAACGTGCTAATATTGCTGATGCTTTAGTGCTGTAGTTCTACCATGCTCTTAAAAAAATCTATAAAGAGTTTTTTGTGTTTCTCTACTTATTTATCACCATCATACTGATGCTATTTTCCATTACAAATGCTATCTTCTCCATCATCATCTTTATTATCAATCATTATAAAGCAGATACAAATGTGGTGATGCACCCACTAAATAAAAAAAAAAAAAATCTATTTTCTTTGTGAAGGTCATCTTTCACCCTTTGCTGATATTGGAGATAGCCCAGTAGTCCTCAAAGAGAATTAAAAAATATATATGACAAAATATATAAATGTATAATACTGTATATTAGGTTTATGGTTAATAATATTAATAAGAATACTAGTAATACTTATTAATAATTCTCTTTTTTATGTGAAAGCAAACTTTTTCTGAAATGTGTGCACTGTTGCTTAAAGGCAACTGAAGCTATTTACATAGTAACAGGCAGTCCACGCTGGAAGTCTCTGCTATCCTGGCAAAATATCTGCTTTTTTTTAATGGTCTTGAATAGGTGATTTATCATAAATAGCAAACAGCAGTCATGGCAAGCTAACAATAAAAACAGAAATATGTTAAAGTGTTGGAGCATTTGGTAGCTTTAGATAATGGAGACTTCGTACTGTGCTTGCATTTATGATATTTTTGTATTTTCCTTATATTTTTAGTGAGACATCTTGTGCTATAGAAGGGGGTAACTGATGACCTATTAGCAAGTCATTACACATTATCTCTCAATGTGCTACTAATAAGCCTGTGTATTTTTGTAAATGCATTAACATACATGAACCATCTGGCAATGTTACCTTGATACTTTGTAATTACTGAAATTACTGAAACTGGCTACAGAATTTCTTTGTTTACTGATCAAATATAAATTTCGGTCAATACTTTATATATTTTCAGTTGCATCAATAACATTTTTATATTCTGTTGCTCAAACAATATTTGTTCACTCATCTTTAAAGAACATGTATTAGACTTTTACATTTTACTTGATTGCTTGTTAAAATCATACAGGAATTTTACTTAGCCTCAAATCCTGACAATACATAACTGTATTTCTAATTAGAATTATTTACATGCATCTTATGTAACCTTTTTCTGTACAGAGTGTGAGACACACTCCTGCTGTGTTTCGCCCTGCATCCATTCCTATTGCATCTCTTCTTCCCTGCTCAGCTTCTCTCTCTTCTCCAACTTTACCATGATTGTTGAGCAATCGTCCCTGTACTGTCAAAAAAATGGTCCATCTATGGCCAGCCTAACAGAAGTATCAATACAGTTTTATACATGTCCCATCTAGTCCTGTTTGTTCCCCTCTGGCCAGAACACACCAGGCTGAAGTAAAGGAGCGAGACAGAGGAATAACAACAGAAATAGCAACAGTTTTAACAGCAGTGAGTCCTAACTACTAAATCACAGGCCCTGTCTACCACTGGCCAGTGGGATACTTAATGCAGTCCTTCCAGTATTGGGCCCTTGGGGTGGCATGCTTATTACCCAGTGGAAGAATTTGTTATCCATTGCATAAGCAAAAACACAGTGCCCTCCTGGCAGAATTTCTATGTGTGCAGCGATAATGTTTGCAACAGTAGGATACTAGAACAACTGGAACACTGAAAGCACAGGAAACTGGAATAACTGGTACACATTGCAGCAGTGGCACATCAACACGCAGACTCTGGCTCTGTGACGGCACACACTGGGGTTAGAAAGGCATGGAGGTCCGTTTCTTCACAGCGTATGCGCCAATTACATCATTGGCTCACTACAAGTGAAATATCTCCTAAATGGCGCACACTTAGGAGATATTTCCACTACCTATAGGTAAGTCTTATTCTAGGCTTACCTATAGGTAAAGGTCAGGAGGGAGGGTTTACAACCACTTTAAAGACTGGTCAGACAGATCAATATATGTTAACCATAGTTAACTCTATCTGTACCAAGCTGGCAGATCTCATCTGCTGTAAACTAGATTTGAACATTGTTCTAAAAAAGGGTTCAAAATATAGATGCTACCCTTCTAAATTATATGTTAATGAGGGGAAACTTGGTGTTTCGTTCTTTGTTAGTGAGGACAGAGTGTTTTCCTCTCATTCTGAAACTGTTTAGAGTAGCTTGTAGGTATGTTGAGGGAATTAGAACACATAACAAACATAATGTAGAATTTTCTCAAATGTTACTGCAAAAGTGGAAATAGCATTTAAGTGCTAGGGGCATTAAGTACTGGTAGGTATACTAGCCATAAAGGAAAGGTGACTGCTGTAGGTGAAACCATACTATTTTCTTCATATTTTCATAAACAGGACACAAACCGGTAAAAACTTACACTTGCTAAAAAATTGGAATAAGTTGGAATAATATTTACGGTAGTAAATAAATAAATAATTTAAAGCTGAATTCCAGGGATTCTCAGTTCCTTCAAATACACAGTCACTGGAACTGCTATGCCCACACCTCCCCTCCCTTCTGCCCATTCACAGAAGCATTTGTGTTATGTAAACATATTCCAAGAATACAAAGGCTTCTGTGAATGAGCAGCAGAGGGGAGGGCTACTGTATGCGCTTCTTTCCTCTCACAGATTGTGTCCTCCAAAAGTGCAATAAACCTGTCACATACAGTATAAGTAACAGATAAGTCCAGGAGGTGACATGCACCTAACTGGACTTAACTTATGGTGTGATTGCACTTTTTGCCAAGTTGCTGAATTCCTGGAATTCAGCTTTAAACCGTGGCTTTAATTTTATTATTTTATCATTCTATTACTAAAGGTATTTTATGTCTTTTTACCAGTGTGATTCTAGCTAGAAAGCTTTTTAATCATTTAAGAAAAAAAAATGTTTTACCTTCGTTATACAAAAAACACCCATATATGCAGGGCCGTCTTTATTATTGACTGGACCCTGGGCAAACATTTTCTTGGGCCCCCTCTTCAATGCAATTTCACTCTTCAAATGCTTTGAGGCATACAATAAATAGCAGCTAGACTCAAAATCAGTTTACTGATTCAGATCAAGCAGTGACTGGGATTGGTTGTCAGAGGGTACAGAGTATCATTACTGCTCACTGACTGGCTGCTAGAGGTTACAGCACACATTATGGCTCGCTGCTTATTTTCTCAAGGTTACAGCACATGACTTCTGCTTGTTGATTGGTTACTAGAGATTACTGTACATCCATACTGCTCACTGATTGATTTCTAGAGGTTACTGGACATCTATACCGCTCACTAATTGGTAGTTAGAGGTTACTGCACATTGTTTCTGCTCACTAATTGGTTCCTAGTGCTTACTGGATATCCTTACTGCTCAATGATTGGTTGCAAGAGGTTAGCGCAGGACTGGCCCAAGACATTGTGCTGCCTGGGTCCAGGAATGATTGCTGCCTCACCCCCCCCCCCCCCAAAAAAAAAAACGCCCACACATCCATTATTTTATATCATGACAATTAAAACTAAAATTGTATTCATCAGGAAGTCAGATTTCCATGCAACAGTGGTGGTGGGGTTCAGACAGAGGTGGTGGTTCTGGGTTCAGTCAGAGGCAGGGGTAGTGGGGGGGTCAGACAGAGGCGTTCATTGTGGTGTTGACACCGAATGCCCTTTGTGCTAGAGGATCGACTGGTTGACTTTCTCCCTATGCACAATTTGAACACGGGTGCTGGAATGATTCACCTCTTGATGGGGCCTCCAGTCACCTGATGTCCACTCACTGCAGACATTAGATGTTATTCACACCACTGGGCGTGTACCTCCAGTGTTTCACTTTCATATAAAGTGTACTTCAAACATAGGCTGCACACTCTGGGATAGCAAAGCACCATGGAATGAGGAGAGAAGCTTTGATTATGCTTTACAAGTAAGATTTATTTATTTACACTTTCTTCCTTCCCTGTTCAATACCTGCATGATTCGCTGTTTATTGGTTTCATGTGAGGTTTTACTTGGCATGATCCGTTTATTTGAATCGTACCTTACCTCTGAAATTTTGGCATGGATCATATTTTGCACATTCATCAGCAGCAATTGGGGGGGGGGGAGCCGCGGAGAGGATGGGCAGACTGTAATTAATATGTGTTCACCACTGGGCGTGTACCTCCAGTGTTTCACTTTCATATAAAGTGTACTTCAAACATAGGCTGCACACTCTGGGATAGCAAAGCACCATGGAATGAGGAGAGAAGCTTTGATTATGCTTTACAAGTAAGATTTATTTATTTACACTTTCTTCCTTCCCTGTTCAATACCTGCATGATTCGCTGTTTATTGGTTTCATGTGAGGTTTTACTTGGCATGATCCGTTTATTTGAATCGTACCTTACCTCTGAAACTTTGGCATGGATCATATTTTGCACATTCATCAGCAGCAATTGGGGGGGGGGAGCCGCGGAGAGGATGGGCAGACTGTCTGCTGTGAAGGTATGGCAGGAAGTGCTCTGCCATTACCTCTAACAGCAGCAGTGCCAGGCCACCCTCACAGTGGGATAAGCGGCAGACCCCCTACATTGAAATAAGGAGCAGGGCTGGCGGAGCTCCTTATTTGACTTCTTGGGAGCAAAAGTGCTGCCAAGGCCTGTGCTAGACTATTTTGCACCCTAGGCAACATCAGCTACTTGCACCCCCCAAAAAAAACTAAATTAATTCAATAATTTTGGCACCAGAACTTCCTGGGGGAGAGATGAAGCCAGATGGACAGGAGAGGAGGGTGAAGCCAGGGGGAGGGATGGAGCCAGGTGGAGGGGTGGAGCCAGGTGGACAGGAGGAGGGGTGCAGCTAGAGTTGCCACCTCATCCCTTTAAAACAGAACACATATTAATAACACAGGTTCTGTGGCTGACTAAGGTGGTAATTGAATTCACTTAGTGCCTTACCTGCATTAAATTATCCCCAGAAGCTGTGTAATTAATATGTGTTTGGTTTTAAAGGGATGAGGGGGCAACACTAAGTGCAACCAGGTGGAGGGATGGAGCCAGGGTGGACAGGTGGATGGATGGAGCCAGGTGGAGGGATGGAGCCAAGTGGACAGGAGGAGGGGTGCAGCCAGGTGGAGGGGTGAAGCCAGGTGGACAAGAGGAAGTATGGATCCAGGTGGAGGGATGAAGCCAGGTGGAGGGTTGGAGCCAGGTGGACAGGAGGAGAGATGGAGCCAGGTTGGCAGGAGGAGGGATGGAGCCAGGTGGTCAGGAGGAGGGGTGGAGCCAGGTGGAGGGGTGGAATCAGGTGGAGGGATGGAGCCAGGTGGACAGGAGAAGGGGTGCAGCCAGGTGGTCGGATGGAGCCAGGTGGTCAGGAGGAGGGGTGCATCCAGGTGGAGCGATGGAGCCAGGTGGAGGAATGGAGCCAGGTAGACAGGAGAAGGGGTGCAGACAGGTGGAGGGATGGAGCCAGGTGGACAGGAGGAGGGGTGCAGCCAGGTGGACAGGAGGCAGGGTGGAGGGGTGAAGCCAGGTGGATAGATGGAGCCAAGTGGACAGGAGGAGGGGTGCAGCAGGCCAGGTGGATGGATGGAGCCAGGTGAAGGGGTGCAGCCAGATGGACAGGAGGAGGGGTGTAGCTAGGTGGAGGGATGGAGCCAGGTGGCGGAATGGAGCCAGGTGGACAGGAGACGGATGCAGCCAGGTGTAGGGATGGAGCCAGGTGGATAGGAGGAGGGGTGCAGCCAGGTGGACAGGAGGAGGATGCAGTCAGGTGAAGGGTGAAGCCAGGTGGATGGATGGAGCCACGTGGACAGAAGGAGGGGTGCAGCAGCCAGGTGAGGGATGGAGCCAGGTGAAGGGCTGCAGCCAGATAGACAGGAGGAGGGGTGCAGTCAAGTGAAGGGGTGGAGGAGCCAGGTGGAGGTATGGAGCAGCCAGGTGGAGGGGTCTCACACCAGTGATAAGATCTGGAAGTCTACATCACCAGCGCTCCCCCCCTCCACCTGACAAGTTCTTATCTTGGGTCACTGCCATATGTCTGGCAGCGAGCTGCGGTTGGTGTTACCAGTCCCATGGATTAGGAGATGGGATCTCCTACAGGCTGTGACTCACAGCTCACTCACAGGAGACCTCCTCTAGCTCTCCCCCATCAGATCAGCTGATCATTCGGTTCCACCTCTGAGCTCTGGTGGTGAGCCGTGGAGAGGCCGGGCGAGTGGGGCAGGCTGCAGGATCAGCTTTGGGTTTCCTCCAGGACAAGTGGCCCAGTGGCCTTGGCCCATCGTGTGTCCTATGGCCAGTCCGGACCTGGGTGGACCCCTCCTGGCTGTCTGTGTACAATGCCACCCGCCCTGCTCCTCTAATGGCTGCACATAACCCAGGGAGGGAGGCAGGCAGAGAGCTGACATGGCTGCTGGACATCGGCATGGTTGCTCCGGGGGGAGGGGGGATCTGCATGCTCCTTTTCCCCACCTAGCGACTATGCAGCTAGCCAGATGGAGCCGTGGAAGCCACCTCCCACTACACTCTTCACCGCACCAGCCACCACCCACCAGGGGGGAACCTATCCTCTGGAGGGGACCCAGGCTGCTTTGTTCGCCCCTCTGAATCTGCCGCCCGGGTCCCATAGACCCACCTGGACCCATGGTAGGGCCGGCCCTGGGTTAGTGCACAGCATTACTGCTCACTGATTGGTTGCTAAAAGTTACAGCACATTATCTCCTCACTGCCTGCACGCCATGGACTGGGGAAGTGAGGGGACCCATCAATAGACAGAAAACTCCTGGGACTCCTGGGTTCAGTGGTAATGCTGGGGGGATGTTTGATCAGTGGCAATGCTGGAGGGTTGATGGGATCTGTGGCAGTGGTGGGAGGATGGCAGTACACTACTTACATATTAATGCTGGTTATTTACATGTAAACACATGGTTTGCAGGTGAGTCATCTGTACATGGCAATAGGATAGAGCTGGGCAGCAGCAACAGAACTTTACATTGAGATATTGGGACACAGCACGGGACTAAAACTTCAAGGGCTAAGAGAATTTAAACTGGGATAGTTGCCAAGTATGAGGCAGCTCCTTTGGGCCCACAACAATGATGGGGCCCAGGCAGCTTTACCTTTTGCCCTGCCTTAAAAATGGTCCTGCGCATATGGTACAGAATTCTGTCTATCTCTGCTGCTTGACAGTAAAGATAGAGGGAGATGGATTTTTATAACATTAAGGCATTAAAGTAAAACTGTGATTATTGTCAGGTATCACTTATTAGCCTCTTGGAGATGATTGGGAGAATTCATAAAGGTTGTCATAGACACCCTTTTGAATTCTATTGGGTTGTAGTTGTAGCCAAAATGTGAGATTGCATTTCACTTTCACTCCTGGTGATAACCGTAATTAGGACAAATAGAGAGGGTGAATCTCCTTAAAGGGGGACACAGACAGAAATAAAGAACAGACAGATGTTCCAAACCCTATCCCCTCTAACCTAAGCTGAATTTTTTATTTTTTTGCCTTTAGTTATATTTTAGTCATTATATATTAATAAGAATTACCATATTTTTCGCTCCGTAAGACGCACCTGACCATAACACGCACCAAGGTTTGAGAGGAGGAAAACAAGAAAAAAAATATTCTGAACCAAGTGGTGTACTAAAATATTTACAAGTGCCCATGAAATCCATCCCGACCAGTGCCAATTAAATGCAGCCTTACCAGTCCCAATTAAATGCAGCCTGACCAGTCCCAATTAAATGCAGCCTGACCAGAGCCCCTGAAATGCAGCCTGACCAGTGCCCATGAAATGCAGCCTGACCTGTGACATGAAATGCAGCCTGACCTGTGCCTAGCGAGAAGGTCACCACTCTGCGGCCCATACTCCATTCAGCTGCTCGGGCTGCTCTATCTTCTATCTGTGACAGGCTCAGCCCCGAGTAACAGGTGACAGGCTCAGCTGAAGTAACAGGTGACAGGCTCAGCTGAGTAACAGGTGACAGGCTCAGCTGAGTAACAGGTGACAGGCTCAGCTGTGTAACAGGTGACAGGCTCCAGCCGGAGATTGCCTGGTGCTCATGAGAGATGGCCAGCCTGGTATTCTAACATGGCAGTGACGGGGGGGGTCTGGTCAATATTCACTCCCAAAGACGCACAGACATTTTTTGCCCATTTTCTTGGGGAAAAAATGCACGTCTTATGGAGCGTAAAGTACGTAATACATTTATCTTGCCAGTGGCAGTACAACCATAAATGCAGAAATTGAAAACAACCAATACTTGGGTTACCGTATATACTCGAGTATAAGCCGAGATTTTCAGCCTCTTTTTGAGGCTGAAAGTGCCCCCCTCGGCTTATACTCGAGTCATCGCTGTCTGCCCGCTCGATCAGCGTGTCGAGCAGACAGACAGCGGCCATTCTATGATTCAAAAGCCGCGCCTCCGGCTCCGCCTTCGCCTGTGATAGGCGGAACACTGAATTTCCCAGCAGCCTGTGTTCCGCCTATCACGGGCATCCGCTCATCCTCGTACTACGGACGAGGATGATACGACGTCCGTGATAGGCGGAACACAGGCTGCTGGGAAATTCAGTGTTCCGCCTATCACAGGCTAAGGAGGAGGCGCGGCTTTGAATTTTACAATGGCCGCCGACGAAGAGGGCACGGGACGGAGGCAAGGCAAGGCACGGCACGGGACGGGACGGGACGGGACGGGACGGGACGAAGGCAAGGCACGACACGGGACGGAGGCTCGGGACAAAGGCTCGGGACACAGGTAGGCTGGACACCACACACACACACACACACACACACACACACACACACACGGATGGAGACACACACACACGGATGGATGGATGGATGGAGACACACACACACACAGGGATGGATGGATACACACACACACAGGGATGGATGGATGGATGGAGACACACACACACAGGGATGGATGGATGGATGGATGGAGACACACACACACAGGGATGGATGGATGGATGGATGGAGACACACACACACAGGGATGGATGGAGACACACACACACAGGGATGGATGGATGGATGGACACACACACACACAGGGATGGATGGACGGACACACAGGGATGGACGGACACACAGGGATGGACGGACACACAGGGATGGATGGACACCACCCAGGATGGACAGGCATGTCTCACCCTCGGCTTATACACGAGTCAATAAGTTTGCCAGTTTTTTTGGGGGTAAATTGGGGGCCTCGGCTTATATTCGGGTCGGCCTATACTCGAGTATATACGTATGTTATCCTAGGTAATTCTCTTTGTTTATAATGGTGCTGGACAGCCGTGTTGGCCATAAATAACCCTGTCTGTACTGTGCAGGCAGATCTTCATTATTAATTGAAACTATATTTAAACACTGTCTCTCCTAACAAAGGGTTAAAAGGTGTAGAGGCTGAACTTCTTGCATTGTAAGCTAATAATGGTAGACCTAGGACAGGCTCACTCTAACATTGTTAAAAAAAATACCTTGCAGTCAGCCATGACACATACTCCCGATAAACAGCTAAAAGGTAAGAAATGTTTTTTTTAGGCATGCTGTGTAAATGGGAACACTTAACAAACATATAGTGGGATTGTCTCAAATTTGACAGCAAATGTGGAAATATATTTTAAGGGGAACTGTTGGATTAGAGGAAAACTCAGCAAAAGAGGGGCTTGAGGAGGAGGGATAGGAAGAGCAGGGGACACCTCTGGTACCATCAGCACTAGCTAGCAGGATGTCAATTTGGCATTTAGGAGCTGGGCATGGGTGTATTTTTATTTTTTTGCTGGGGCAGCAAAACTTGCCTTCTCAATGCTGCAGATGGTGGAAAGGGGTTGGCAGAATCAAAGCAAGGCTGCAGCTTACATTGTCTCTACTCTGTGTGGCCCCATTCAGACCCATTAACCTGCCAGAGGAGCCATAAGGTAGACCCTTTAATATACTGTTATCGATATCGCAGGAGACTGAAGAGAGAGAGAATCGTGAATAGTGGGGGAGGCAACAGGTAGCTGTGGATGAGGAGGTAGAATGGGGTGTTTTGGCAGTTGCAGAGCACTAAGAGCTAGTTCTGGGTGACAGAGGAGTGTTATGATGAAGACTTGGTTAGCCACTCCAACACTTTCTCCTCATGCTCTGGTGCTAAATATATATAACATGCCCAGCACTTGCTAAAAATGACAAACATACTTGTAGATAATGCCACATGTCCATGACCACTGCTTCGGCCTATGGACACTTTGGCTGCTTGCCCCATCATAGCTGCATGGGAACTTCTACCTCTCTCTGTAGGCATATCATATACAATGCTGATAATGTGGGGCTTATTCCCTTTGGAAGAATTGTATGGGGGGTAATGGTGCTTAGGTACACTTTAAACTGTTGTGTTTGACAACACTGTAAACTGTGGTGCTTTGGTGGAGAGCAGCAACTCAGTGATCTGCAGCGCTCCATTGTAAACAAAGAGCAGAGAAAAATAAATCCAGATGGCTGCATACCAATGCTGAGATCCAAAATGCCTTTATTCATATAAAATCATGAAAGACATCAAGAGCACAACATGTAAAAGCAGGGGAGGAACGGGAACGCGTTTCACACATAAACTGTGTTTTGTCAAAGCCCAATTGTTGTTTCTGTCAACTGGTCATTTATATCCAGCCGAACCACCCCACATGATGATTTTCAGTTAATTAACCAATTTAATACCATGCTTTCATCACTGCTCAATAGTCAAAAAGTATGTGACACATCAAAAAACAAAAATAAATAATATTACAAAAATAAATAAATAAATAGAGTGTTGCAAAAAATAAAAGATAAAAACATGTAAGTTAGTACAGCTGGACCCAAAGAGTGATTTAAACTAACTATAATACATCTAAGATATATATACATTATTATCAATCTGCATGGGTTCAAAAACCAAGGGTAGAAAAGCAAGTTGGAAAGGAGAGATCATTGCAAAGCTACGACCTCATAAAAAGGCAGTCAAAATAATAAAACAATGAAAGTACTAGGAAGGACCATTCATTAGATGTGGTGGCTGCATTGGTTTTCTTTTTTTGGGCTTTTTTCTCCTCTGTGTTCATCACCTGATGAGCTGGACAATAACACACCTACTGTCAGAAGAATACCTAGAACTAACAGGGCACTGTTGCAAGAGTCTTCTCCCACCCTGTCCTGGAGCCATTTCTCGTGTCTTGAAGTGAGCCTCCTTCCTGCCGTCTTGGGGCCCCACGCGGTGGTAGAATGTCAGGGCCTGGTCATAAGTGCAACCTTTGCAACCCTAAAAGTTGCGTCATTTAGTGCTTCCAGAGTGCCCCCTTACATCCTTCAGAGTGTCCCCTAGGTGCCTCCAGAGGGCCCCTTACATTCTCTAGAGTACCCCCTTAGTGCCACCAGAGAGCCCTCTTACATCCCACAGAGTGCCCCCTTAGTGTTTCCAGAGATCCCCCTTACATCCTCCAGAGTGCCCCCTTAGTACATTAGTTCCCCCTACGTTCTCCAGACCCCCCCTTACATCCTCCTCCAGAGTGCCCCCTTAGTTCTAATTCTAAGGGGGCACTCTGGAGGATGTAGGGGGAACTACCATACTAAGGGGACATTCTGGATGATGTAAGGGGGAACATCCTTAGTATGGTAGTTCCCCCTACATCCTCCAGCGTGCCCCTTACATCCTCCAGAGTGTCCCTTAGTTTCACCAGAGAGCCCCTTTACATCCTACAAAGTGCCCCCTCAGTGCCTCCAGGGAGCCCTCTTACATCCTCCAGAGTGCTCCCCCTAGTGCTTCCAGAGTGCCCCCCTTAGTACAGTAGTTCCTCCTTACATCCTCCAAAGTGCCTCCTTACATCCTCGTCCAGAGTGCCCCTTAGTACTAGTTCTAAGGGGGCACTCTGGAGGATGTTAGGGGGAACTCTGGTGGTACTGAGTTCTCCTGTACATTCTCCTGAGTGCCCCCTTACATCCTCCTCCAGAGCTTAAAAAAAGAATCTGGAATTGATGCTGCTAGTATGAGCAATGTAAACTTACATGAACTCGCCAATAAACCTCCTGTTTCCAGTATCATTGTGCAATTGAGGCAAGCAGGTGCAGATATTGTGTACATTTCTCTTTGTATATGTGCAGATATTGTGTACAGCGGGCTGCCCGCAACTCGCAAGCAGCTGATCTGGCAGTGAAACATTTAAATAAAAAATTCTTGTTGGCAACTTGGAAAAGTTCATGTGTAGTTTTGTACTCAGCCGATTAATGTACTGCCAGGTTTAGTCTGTACTTGTGCTAAGGGGCATGTAAATATAAGCCACACAAACAACACTGCCTGATCCGAGGCTGAGCCGGGCAGGTCTCTAATCGGCTACTTCCGGAACTGCACTTGCGCAGCTCAACGCCGCTGACAAGGACATTTTTTACAGGCATATTTCTCCTGTTTACGGACAGAATACAAGTGCCTATTAACACTGCCCCAGACATGCGACTGTCTTTGGGGCTTCCACGGTGGCAGAACTCCAGAGCCAGGTTTCAAGTGCATCAGTGCGACACTGGTAGTTCCGCCACTACCTCCTGTATTACAGTGCCCTAACTCTGGATGAATAGGCAGGGGGGCAGCTTTGAACAGAAGTAATATCAGTCTGTTAGCAGATTTAGAACGAATTAAAGCCAAACTCCAGCTCACACTACAGTCACACAAGCAGGTACAGAAAACTGTTTTTTTTTTGTTAGTAGTAAATAGTTTGTCTCAACACTCTAACTGCTACAATTGCAAGAGAGCTGGCGCAAATGAACAGATGCGGCAGTTTTGTGTGTATAGTGTAGGTAGCCTCAGCTACATACAGTACATACCCTGTTTCCCCGAAAATAAGACCTAGCGTGATTGTCGGTGATGGCTGCAATATAAGCCCTACCCCCCAAATAAGCCCTAGTTAAAGTCCTTGTAGGTCTTATTTTCAGGGTAGGGCTTATTTTTGGGGAAACAGGATAGGGCTTATTTGGGGGGTTGGGCTTATATTGCAGTCATCACCGACAATCACACTAGGTCTTATTTTTGGGGAAAGAGGGTAGCACTGTGTTCCAGCAGCGGGACGGGCATTTCCCATCAGGCTCCTGAAACAAAATCAAGTCAGGCTGAGCAGTTGATGAAGACAACCATGGCTCACTCCCTTGATACAGTGGAAGGGTGACACAATCACAATCAAGAGCAGGGAGTGTATTATTTCCAGTATTAGCAGGTGAAAATAAACCAAAAGCAGTTTAAAAAAATGAAACCCAATGCAGCCTCTACACCACAAACGAGTAAGCTGCATTATATTCCATTTTTGGTTTTGAGTTTAGATACGCTTTAAAAAAAGAAAATTCCATTTGGCTAAAACTCTTATTTTTCATTTTTGATGTGTGAAGCGTCTGCAGAGATACTTCATACAGCAATTCAATACAACATGCAAGAAGTGAAAGCAGTAGTGTTATAAAGGGTCAGAAAGTCTTCTGATGGGAATAGCACATTAAATAGTCTCATATCAGCTCGCTTAATAGAATCTTGTAAGCTTTGACACTAACTGTGGGAAAAAAAACAAAGTGAAAATGTAACACTAATGTTCTCTTTCCTCTTTACATTTCTTTACAATCTTGTCTGAAACAAAAAGACACATTAATCAAGCTGATTTGCCCCTCTATAACTCCTCGCATTCCCTAGATCATTTCCAAGAGCTTATTACATTAAGAGTAAAAGGATCATGCTCAACATGGTCCTCCAAGGTTATATGCACTAGATTCCATTAAGTGCAGTCAGAAGCATACTGGATGCTATTTGCTGATCATATATCCAAGTGTGCTGTAAGATGTAGTTCTGCGGCCAGTTACCCGAAGGCTGGTACACTTTTCCATATACCGATGCAAGGATTTAAGTATGTGCCGTATAAGAAGCATGTAGGGAAATAATGACTATGGCTATTTTGGAAAATATATATTAATACATTTCCAGTTGCATATAATGACAGTAATTGAAAACCAACAGAGATTGCTTCTTACTGTCCTATTTGTGCAAATATTATGTTTGAAATTATAATTAATGGTCATCTTAAATGAATGAAAGAGTATTCTTTTCAGGAAAAAAAACTGTGAATACGATTAATTTTTTTTGTTAGATGCCTGTGATTATTAACCATCTTAACAGTATAATGTTAATAATATGTTAACAGCACAAAACTGCACAGTGCATTGAAAAGGCTTATCATATGAGGTTCTTTATATTATTATTATTATTATTATTATTAATAATAATAATAATAATAATAATAATAATAATAATAATAATAATAATTATTATTATTTTATCTTTTTTTTATGATAGCAAGAAAAGTGCTGATAAGGCTTGTGGTCCAGGCAAAAATGATTACTTTTATATATTTATGCTAGGCCCATAACTCTACCTTTGATACAGATTTATAGGGATTGTAAAGTTACATTTTTTTTTTTTTAAATAACAAACATGTTATACTTACCTCCACTGTGCAGCTCGTTTGGCACAGAGTGGCCCCGAACCTGCTCTTCTGGGGTCCCTCGGCGGCTGTCTCTGCTTCCTCCCACAGGTACTTCTCACGTTCATGCGAGCTCCCTCGCATGGTGAGAAGCATCTGCGGGCGCGCTCCCGTGATACAGCCCGCGTTTATAGCCACTCGCTGTATCACACGGCCCCGCCCTCCGGCGCTCCGCATCAGTGGATGTGATTGACCGCAGTGCGAGCCAATGGCTGCGCTGATTTCCATCCATCCACTCCAGCCAATCAGCGGCCAGGCTGAGTGGTGAAGAAGAACGGCGGGGCGAGCGCGGGATTTTCGAGGGGTGAGGTAAGTAAAACGGGGGGGCTCGGGGCGCAGGCACTGTCAGATGTTTTTTCACCTTAATGCATAGAATGCATTAAGGTGAAAAAACATTTACCTTTACAACCCCTTTAACATGTATGCTACCCTTAAGATTTATTTTTCTATGTGTGTGGTCACATATGTATATTTTATAAATCATTGGGGTTTATTTACTAAAGGCATTTCCGGACTTTCTGGCAGACTAGGTCCGACGGTCTTCCCAACGGTTCCGATGGACTTTCCGAACGGACTAAGTCCATTCGAAAGTCTGTTTGTTTTGAACGTGATTACGTAAATGTGACTAAACAAGGAAGTTCAATAGCCAGTAGCCAATAGCTGCCCTTGCATCGTATTTGGTCCGTCGGACCAGCACACAGACGAACGGTTTCCTGATTTTTAGTCCGTTGGGATTGAGTCCGATATATTTGAAACAAGTTCTATTTCTAGGTCCGTCTGATTTTTTTTTTTTCGAAAAACGATCGGACTAGCCCACACACGATCGGATTGTCCGACGGACGGACCTTGTCTGTGGCATTAGATCTACATTGACTGCACTTTCAAATGCACTTGGAAGTGCAGTCGCTGTGGATCTGAGGGGGACATGCAAGGAAAATAAAAACAGCATTTTTGCTTGTACATGATTGGATGAAAAAATCAGCAGAGCTTCCCCTCATTTCAGCTCTTCCCCTCAAATCTACAGCGACTGCACCTCCAAGTGCACTTGCAGTGCATTTGTAGTGCAAAGTGGATTTGCTTTTAGTAAATCAACCCCATAGTCTCTATCATTTTCACTTTTCTTCCTCTTCCATCTGAAACACCTTGTTGATCCTGCCAGTCAGCTTTCTTCCTTGTTCTAAACTGACCAAAGCACAGAAGCTGATCTTTGTTAGCGTGATTCTTTTTCCTGCATTTGGCTGGCCATTCAGAGATACAGGACACTGTACAGAAACATAGCATGTATGCATTGCCTAGTTTGTTCAGTCATCATGCCGACTGACCACTTACAGTCTGCCTTGGGCATACAACCCCTTTCATTTACAGCCAGCCTCTTGAACATGCCCCTGCTCAAGCATAGCCTGCACTTTGCCTCAGGCTAAACAGACTATGGAACACAAGCACAGTGTGTGTCTGCACAGTGCGCTGTAACCCTGCCCCTCAGGAAGAAGAAATGCATCGTTACTTGACAAAACTTTTTAACCTTGTGAAAGATCATTTCTGAAACTAATACCAAGCTTACATATCAATGTTAAATTATATAGGGTCAAGTGGCCATAGCAGGTAGCACTACCTTTTTACTATGGTTTTGCAGGGTAGGTGGTAACAGGAATTGGAAGCTAGCTGAACTAATTCTGCCTGTTTGGAATGCTACAACTACATTCCTGAACTGTTTGAGCTATATCATGAAATACTGGTAACGTAACACATTTACATTATATTGCCTGGGTTGGTTCCCAAGCTTTTTGGCTACTTGGAGTCCAGACAGATGTCTAACAGCACCTCAAAATATCACTGGAAGTGTACTGACTCGAAGTTGAACTTCAGAAAAAAAAAATGCGATTTAGGCTATTTGCTGCGTAAAAACCCAGGATTAGAGGTAATTTTTTTGGAGTTCAGCTTTAAACATATGTTGCGTAACTTCCTCTATCTCTGCTTCCTGTATCATCAATCACATTCAAACTGGCAAAGCAGAGTTTCAGAGCCACAGCAGTTTGCCATTTATTATAACTATACTCCTGCTGTTAGCTAAGATTCCTTTCTAGACTGCAGTTAGAGTTTTCAAGTAACAAGTGAATAGTGGACTCTGTGACGCTCCCTTTGTCTGACCTACTCCCCATTAATATAATTTTGCCATTCTCTTATAAAAAATAGGAGAACGATCTGCAGGCCTCTCTTTCCCAAGAACAAATATATAAGATTTTGTACTTCTTCCACAGATCATCTATAAGGAAGTAGGTTCTAAATTACTTACACACTGTTATTGAGTCCTGATGGTGCTCCATACCTTTTATCCCCTGATCCTGAAAACATGATGGTTATGTTGTATGTCTTTTAGGAATGCCTAAAGATGATATGCTTTCTGAAGGCAGCTAGGGAAATATCTAAGAAATCCATAGATTACCCTATTTCTGATAACCTCTCCTTTTTCCTTCTCCACAACAATATATCTCAAAAGATATACATAAAACAAATGATCATTCATCCCATCAGTGTGGCAAGGTCCTGTGTCCTGGACTTGTGGCGTCCACCAGACACCCCACAGTGGCCCATTGGTTAACGATAACCAATATTAAAAGTATGGGGAAATCTCACATCTACTATTAAGGGTACAGAAGAAACCTCCTGGAAAAGATGGTATTAGCGTAAAGAATACAGTCTAGCAACAGAATATACAGGCATGCTTGGTGCCTCTTTGCATCAAACCTAAAATTACAGACCTAAATAGAAATTGAAACCTTAGCTGTGAAACAGTCAGTATCTCTTTTCAAATTCATTTTTAAATGTCCCTACTTAGGCCGCGTACACACGGGCGGACTGTTCGCCCAACTTTGTTTGTCAAACAGTTTCGGCAAACAGTCCGCTCAAAATTAGCATGGACGGACATGGCCACACACGGCACTTTTTGAGCGGACTGTTTCAGCGAACTGTTTGCCAAACAGTTCGCTCAACTTTTGAAATGAACGGACTCGCCCACGTAAGGTGGAGGCAAATCCGCCCATTTCGAGCGCGTGTACAGGTGGGCTGGGCCCGCGAAGGAGACGTCGCGGGCTCCGCCGCCTGGAATGGACTTAAAGGGGAACCCCAACGCCGAAAAAAATCGGCGTGGGGTCCCCCCAAAGTCCACAACAGACCCTTGTCCGAGCACGCTACCCGGCCGGCCAGGAAAGGGGGGCGAGCGAGCGCGCCCCCCTCCTGAGCCGTACCAGGCCGCGTGCCCTCAACATGGGGGGTGCCTTGGGGAAGGGGGGGCCGCGCGGCCCCCCCACCCCAAAGCACCTTGTCCCCATGTTGATGAGGACAAGGGCCTCTTCCCGACAACCCTGGCCGTTGGTTGTCGGGGTCTGCGGGCGGGGGGCTTATCGGAATCCGGGAGCCCCCTTTAAGAAGGGGGCCCCTGGATACCGGCCCCCCACCCTATGTGAATGAGTATGGGGTACAATGTACCCCTACCCATTCACCTGTAAAATAAAAGTACCCAAAAAAAAAAACACAACACACGAGATAAAATATTTTATTGCACAGCTCCGGGGGTCTTCCGTCTTCGGGGGTCTTCTCGCCGGACTCCTCCGCTATCTTCGTGTAGCTCTTTTGCTAGCGGAGGAGTCCGGCTTTCTTCCTCCCCGCCGCCGGCCTCTTCTCCCGACTTCGGGGGTCTTGTCCCCCTCTTCGGTTCTTCTGCCGGGCCACCGCGCCTTCTTGTAGCTCTTTTGCAGGCGGTGGCCCGGTCTTCTGTCGCCGCTGCCTTCCGTTCTTCTGTCGCCGCCTTCGGTTCTTCTGCCGGGCCACCGCGCCTTCTTGTAGCTCTTTTACAGGCGGTGGCCGGTCTTCTGTCGCCGCTGTCGCCGCCTTCCGTTCTTCTTCTTCTTGTTCTTCTTCTTCTTCTCCAGGAGATGTTGACACGTCGCTCTCTCCGGCCGGAATGCCAGAGCCGCGCTGTGCGGTCACTTATATAGTGACAATGGGGCGGGGTCACATGGTATATGTCACATGGGTTGGTCACATGGTGACCCCGCCCCCTTACGATGTCATAGTCCCCATGTGACATCAACCCATGTGACCAACCCATGTGACATATACCATGTGACCCCGCCCCATTGTCACTATATAAGTGACCGCACAGCGCGGCTCTGGCATTCCGGCCGGAGAGAGCGACGTGTCAACATCTCCTGGAGAAGAAGAAGAAGAACAAGAAGAAGAAGAACGGAAGGCGGCGACAGCGACAGCGGCGACAGAAGACCGGGCCACCGCCTGTAAAAGAGCTACAAGAAGGCGCGGTGGCCCGGCAGAAGAACCGAAGGCGGCGACAGAAGAACGGAAGGCAGGGGCGACAGAAGACCGGGCCACCGCCTGCAAAAGAGCTACAAGAAGGCGCGGTGGCCCGGCAGAAGAACCGAAGAGGGGGACAAGACCCCCGAAGTCGGGAGAAGAGGCCGGCGGCGGGGAGGAAGAAAGCCGGACTCCTCCGCTAGCAAAAGAGCTACACGAAGATAGCGGAGGAGTCCGGCGAGAAGACCCCCGAAGACGGAAGACCCCCGGAGCTGTGCAATAAAATATTTTATCTCGTGTGTTGTGTTTTTTTTTTTGGGTACTTTTATTTTACAGGTGAATGGGTAGGGGTACATTGTACCCCATACTCATTCACATAGGGTGGGGGGCCGGTATCCGGGGGCCCCCTTCTTAAAGGGGGCTCCCGGATTCCGATAAGCCCCCCGCCCGCAGACCCCGACAACCAACGGCCAGGGTTGTCGGGAAGAGGCCCTTGTCCTCATCAAAGCACCAACCCCCCCCCATGTTGAGGGCACGCGGCCTGGTATGGTCCGGGGGGGGGCGCTCGCTCTCCCCCCACCCCTTGTACTGTTGGTGCCAAAACCCTCCATCCAAGGATTTTCAGACGAGAATTCCGATCGTGTGTATGCGGCATTAGGCTACCAAAACAGTTTATTTGAATTCTGGAAATAAAACATCATAACATTTCAGTGTTAAATCTACAGAACCCACCAAAGGCATAACCCACTTCCCTCCCCCAGCAACCTCCACCCCATTCCACCCTCCTCCAAAACCCACCCTGCCCCTACCTATTCCTCATACATACACACATACACCCCTAGCTCCTTTTGCTTTGAAAAAGTATTCACACCCCTTGACATTTTCCACATTTTGTCATGTTACAAATAAAAATGTAAATGTATTTTATTGGGATTTTATGCGATAGACCAACACAAAGTGGCACATAATTGTGAAGTGGAAGGAAAATTATAAATGTTTTTCAACATTGTTTACAAATAAATATCTGAAAAGCAAGCATTTGTATTCAGACCCCTTTACTATAATACCTCTAACTAGAATCTAGTGGAACCAATTGCCTTCAGAAGTCACCTAATTAGTAAATAGAGTCCAGCTGAGTGTAATTTAATCTCAGTATAAATACAACTGTCCTGTGAAGCCCTCAGAGGTTTGTTAGAGAACCTTAGTGAACAAACAGCATCACGAAGGCTATGGAACACATGAGACAAGTCTGGGATTCAGTTGTGGAGAAGTTTAAAGCAGGGTTAGGTTCTAAAATTTTTTTTAAAAGAAAATAATTGGTCTGGGTGTGAAATAAACAATATATAAATAAATTAATAAATAAACCACAAAGGATACCCTGCAGCTAAGCGCTATAACCTGATATAGGGCACAAAAAAAAAAAATAGATAAAAAGTACAGTGCTGGGTAATAAACTAATAATGCATGTGATTATGAAGAAAAACCGTGATTATACAAAGGAGTATTCTAAATAAATGATAAAAAAAACATCATAATAGTCCATATGTGTTAATATGATCAATCCATGAGCAACAAACACGTTTAGCAAAAACAGTTCATGGGTGAAGTAATCCAACAAAGAAGTATTCACAAACTAAATCCAAATAATAATTTTCCACCACTAGTGCAGCCCGTCACCTAGGAATAAGCAATAGAGGCTTACCAAAAAGCCAGCGACCACCCTTGTTCAGGGGGTTCACATAAGGCTTAGTAGAACAGCAGGCTTGCTGTTGAAGTACCACTGACTGTCCTCACAGGTAACCGGCCAACATCTGGAAAGTGGTTTCAAAGGCGCTTCTGTCAGGAGACAATCACTGCGCATCAATGGACGTTTCCTTCCACCAGTGGAATGTGGTCATCCAATGGATTTCCGGAAAAAGTTCTGAGGAGAAAAAGACTCAAATAGTGCAGAGATACCTTTCACTAATTTATTCAAAAAAGGTACCAACAGGTTCACAATGCATAAAAATGTTCCTTGCAAGGATAAAAAGATAAAAAGGCTCTGTTAATCTCCAAAAGAGCAATTCGCGCACTTGCACTGCGTGTATGCGCAAAAAAAAAAATATCCCAAGCTTTGAACATGTCACAGAGCATTGCTCAATCCATCATTCAAAAATGGAAAGAGTAATGCCCTGTACACACGGTCGGACTTTCTGGCCGAAAATTGTGCGATCGGATCGTGTTGTCGGAAAATCCAATCATGTGTGGGCTCCAGCAGACCTTTTCCATTGAAATTTCTGACACACAAAGTTTGAGAGCTGGATCTAAAATTTTCCGACAACAAAATCTGATTGTTAAAATTCCGATTGTGTGTAGACAATTCCGACGGACAAAGCCACGCATGCTCAGAATAAATTACGAGACAAAAGCTATTGACTACTGGCCCGTTTATAGTCCCTTTGTACGTGTACTATGTCACCACATTCAGAACAATCAGATTCTCTGACAACTTTGTACGATTGTGTGTATGCAAGACAAGTTTGGGCCAAAATCCGACAGATTTTGTCGTCAGAAAGTTTGACCGTGTGTACAGGGTATTAGGCACAACTGCAAACCTACCAAGACATGGCCATCCACCTAACATGACAGGCTGTGCAAGGAGAGCATTAATCAGAGAAGCAGCCAAGAGGCCCATGACTAAAAGCAAAATGCTATGTGTGGTGGAAAACTAACACAGCACATCACCCTGAACACACCATTTCAACTGTGGTGGTGGCAGCATCATGTTGTGGGGATGCTTTGCTTCAGCAGGGACAGGAAAGCTGGTCAGAGTTGATGGAAAGATGGATGGAGCCAAATGGATGGAGGCAATCTTAGAAGAAAACCTGTGTCTGCAAAAGACTTGAGACTGGGGTGGAGATTCACCTTTTAGCAGGACAATGACCCTAAACATACAGCCAGAGCTACAATAGAATGGTTTAGATCATGAATATCCATATGTTAGAATGGGCCAGTCAAAATCCAGACCTAAATCTAATTGAGAATCTGTGGCAAGATTTTGCTGTTCACAGACTCTCTTTGTCCAATCTGACAGAGCTTGAGCTATTTTACACAGAAGAAGGCTTTTTGGCATGGGCATACTACCCTGTGTATCACCCATGAAGATGAGCAATTGAGAAAAGAGTTTATATATTATGCCCATCTGCCTTGCATGTCCTAAGATTCCTTTATTTTGTCCACATATTTGCATACAGTACAGTGTCTGCATGGAAACATCCCTTTTAGAGGAGATTGAATGTACATTAGCTCATGCATACTTCTAAATTAGTGTGTCATACATGGTAACCAACCCAACTCCTTCTCTTTTCGTTCATGCTTCTTTCTCTCTTATGTAGTATTTACATCCTGTCTTGTTGTAAAGCCCGAATTCTGCTCTTATTTAGGACTGACTTAGGGTAATCTCTCATCCTGAACCTCTCCTTCAGGTCTAAAGTTTCAATGTGGTAATCATCTATATTTGGGCAGTTCCTCCTTCTCCTTAAAAACTATCCATATGGGATACCTTTTTTTGTGGCCATGGATGGTGGCTGGTGGCATGGAGAAGCACAATACCCGCTGTTGGTTTGCAATATGTGGTAGTTTCAATCCTGTCCCCAACTTTTTTCAATTTTAAATCTAGAAATTCAATTTCTTGTTGGTTCACTTTATATGTGAGGAATATATTCCTATCATTGCTGTTTAACTTGGCTATAAACAGGTGAAACTCATCCACTAAGCCTATTCACGCCACCATGTAGAGGACCCACATCACTACATTTTTTTGATATCTTGGATTGTTATATACAATTTCTGTTTCTCACCAACCTTGGTGCAAGCATGCATATGAGGGTGCACATTTAGCACGCATTGCAACACCCCTTGTCTGCCAATAAAACTTTTTATCAAAAATGAAAAAGTTCTTATACAATACAAACTCTAGCAACTCTACCAACAACTCATTATATGGGCCAGACAGAAGTGTCTCAAATGCAGCCATTCTGCTACAGCCTGCATCCCCATCTGGTGTGGGATGGATGTGTGTAAGAAGTCCACGTCAACCCCTTGCCGGGACACAATCCTTTGGCAACCGTAAGTCCATCAGTATTCTCAAGAGACAAATTATGGTAATTCTTCTACCATATGCTTACACAGTTACATAGTAGGTGAGGTTGAAAAAAGACAAAAGTCCATCAAGTCTAACCTGTGTGTGTGCTTTTATGTTAGTATTACATTGTATATCCCTGTATGTTGTGGTCGTTCAGGTGCCTATCTAATAGTTTTTTGAAATTATTGATGCTCCCTGCTAAAACCAGTACCGGTGGAAGAGAATTCCACATCATTACCACTCTCAATGTAAAGAACCCTCTACATAATTTAAAATTAAACCACTTCTCTTCTAATTTTAGTGAATGGCTGCATGTCTTTTTAAATTCCCTTTTGTTGAAACATTGTTTTCCCTATTGTGGGGTCAGCAGTACCGTATTTGTGCAATGAAATCATATCCCTTCTCAAGTGTCTCTTCTCCAGAGAGTTCAGTGCTCATAACCTTTCCTCAAAACTAAGATCCTCTAGTCGCTTTATTAGCTTTGTTGCCCTTCTCTGGACTCTCTCCAGTTCCAGTGCATCTTTCCTGAGGACTGGTGCAGCCAAACCAGAATCTTGTAGAGTGGGAGAATTATCCTTTTATCTCTGGAGTTAATCCCCTTAGTGTATCCCAATATTCAGTTTGCTTTACTTGCAGCAACTTGGCATTTCATGCCACTGCCGAGCCTATCATCCCCTAGGACCCCCAGATACTTTTGAATCCTAGATTTCCGTAGAGGTTCTCCCCCTAGTGAGTAGATTGCATTCATATTTTTGCCATCCAGATGCATTATTTTAAATTTTTCTTCATTAACCACTTTAGCCCCTGAAGGATTTGCCCCCTTCCTGACCAGGCCACTTTTTTGTGATACGGCACTGTGTCGCTTTAACTGACAATTGCGCAGTCGTGCGATGTTGTACCCAAACAACATGTATATCCTTTTTTTCCCCCACAAATAGAGCTTTCTTTTGGTTGTATTTGATCACCTCTGCGGTTTTTTTTTTTGCGCTATAAACAAAAAAGACAATTTTGGAAAAAACACAATATTCTGTAATATTGTAATAAATATCCAAAAAAAACAAATTTCTTCATCAGTTTAGGCCAATATATATTCTTCTACATATTTTTGGTAAAAAAAAATCTCAATCACCATATATTGATTGGTTTGCGCAAAAGTTATAGCGTCTACAAAAGGGATAGATTTTTTTAATTAAATTTTTTTTTTTTAACCAGTAATGGCGGTGATCTGCAAATTTTATTGGGACTGCTACATTGCAATGGACACATCGGACATTTTTGACACTTTTTTGGGACCAGTGATATTTATACAGCGATCAGAGCTAAAAAAAAGCCACTGATTATTGTATAGCTGTAAATGTCACTGTCGGGGAAGGGGTTAACATTAGGGGCCAGCAAGGGGTTAATTGTGCTCCCTCTGTGTGTTTCTAACTGTGGGGGGAATGTGGCTGAATAGAGGAGGAGAGAGACCGTTATTCCTACTTAGTAGGAACACACGATCTGTGTCCTCTCCCCTGACATAACCGGGATTTGTGTATTTACACACACAGATCCTGGTTCTCGCTCTGTCACGAGCGATTGCCCGGCGGTCATCGCGCCCACCGGGCACATGCATCGGCTCAAGGGAAATGCAGCAGGCATGCGCGCCTGCTACAGCATCTTAAAGAGCCGACGCACAGCTATGACGGCTCGTCCAGGAGAGCCAACCTGCCGCAGTATAACTGTGGCGTCTGGTCGGGAAGTGGTTAAACGTAATTTTCAATGTAGTTGCCCACCACATTCATTTGTGAAAATCCTCCTGCAAGCTTTCCACATCTTGCAGAGAAATTATTGCCCTGCTTAACTTAGTATCGTACCCAAATACTGAGATTGAGCTGTTTATCCCACCCTCCAGGTCGTTTATGATTAAATTAAATAGAATTGGTCCCAGGACAGAACCCCGGGGGACCCCATTTTCCACACTGGCCCAATCCGAGCACTCCCCGTTTGTCACTACTCTCTGAACTCGCCCCTGTAGCCAGTTTTCAATCCACGTATTCACTCTATGGTCCATGCTGACAGACCTTAGTTTGTACAGTAAACATTTATGGGCAACTGTATCAAATGCCTTTGCAAAATCCAGATACACTGTGTCTACGGGTCTTCCTTTATCTAGATGGCAGCTCACCTCCTCATAGAAGGTTATTAGATTGGTTGGCAAGAACGATTCTTCATGAATCAATGCTGATTACTGCTAATGATACAGTTTTCATTACTGAAATCTTTTATATAGTTCCTTATCATTTCCTCCATACTATTGATGTTAGGCTAACTGGTCTGTAATCCCCAGGGATGTATCTTGGCCCTTTTTTAAATATTGGAGCTACATTGGTCTCACAGCTCCTACCATGCCATGCAAATGGCCAGGCATGGTCAAGTCCCAAGTGGCTCAAGGAGGTATTGAACCCATGACTTTCTGTTTACTGCTCCTGTTTTGCCTCTGAGCCATACTCTATACTCTGGATCTTGCTTTACAATTAGCATCTGTCACTCCTGGTTCAGCTGAGGCAGTTTATCTAATCAGCTGGGTATAAAACACTGCCTCACTCTGAGGGCTGTGCCAGTTCATTGTCTCTTGTATTGCTAAAGGTACCTGTGTTCTTGTTTTCAAGTTGCAGTGTTCCAAGACTGACCCCCAGCTTCTGACTGTTCATGGTTAACTCTGACTTCTGGAATCCCTGACTACAGCTTCACCTTGACAATCTTTTGGTAAATTCCCTGTCAAGCCCCCGTGCACAGATTCACAGCCCAGGTAGCGTTTCACCTTGTTACTGTGGGCTGTGTGTATTTGCAAGGGTGAGCATACATCTCTGCACTTACATTATGAACTGGCCGTCATGGAGTCAGCAGAGATGTACAAGATGCTCACTTCCCTTGCTCACCAGCCTGGGCCAGACCGCTTTGGAGCTGCAGCAAGAAGTTTGGTTGTTTAAAACTACAGTATACCCAGAACCAGCATGTCCTGAACCATTTGTTGTGATGTCTGAGAAGTTTGATGGTAACCGTGCATCCTTCTTGTGTTTTAGGATGAATTGCAAGCTGTTGTTTGCTCTTAAGCCTAGGTCATATGCCACAGATTATATAAAGGTTCATGCTACCATCAACCTGCTCATTGGACAAATCAAAACATGCTCTCATCAGCTACTACAGGGAAGTAGTCCAGTCTTGGACACCTGGGAAGCATTTATGTTTTCTCTGGACTCTCACATTACAGTTTTAAAGAAAAACAGTATTCCCAAGTCTGTTCCTAGTTCACGTGTCCTACAGGTACCCAGGGACAGGAATACCCTGTACAGATATGACTTCAAGCCTTTCCAGTACGTGCCAAGCCATGAAGCTCTAAACTCACAAAGTCTAGACACTCCTGAGGATATACATGCACCTACCCTGGAAGATGAGGAACCCATGGAGATCGGGGTCCTCCAGTCCAAGCTGTCTAAAGGTGAAGGAGAGGCTGTGGTCTTTGTTTCCATTGTGAAGAAAGAGGACACTTTATTTTTCTCTGCCCAACTCACCCACCTTGGCCAAAGGTTCTTCAAGTAGGTACTATCTGGATCCATCCTGCCATCCCTTCTCATCAGCCTGTAAACTGCCAAGGTTGCTGTAAGACCTGTTCACGTTCAATGACGCAAGTGGATAATCAGACTACAGTGGTTAACGATACCAGTGTCCCTCAAGAATCCGTAACCAATACCCCTGAGAAGCTCCTACCATCTGGTCTAGAGGCAACTATGCAACCTTCTGACAACAGCAGCACAGAGGGCTATTCTCTGGATCTTGCTTTACAATTAGCATCTGTCACTCCTGGTTTAGCTGAGGCAGTTTATCTAATCAGCTGGGTATAAAACACTGCCTCACTCTGAGGGCTATGTCAGTTCATTGTCTCTTGTATTGCTAAAGGTACCTGTGTTCTTGTTTTCAAGTTGCAGTGTTCCAAGCCTGACCCCGGCTTCTGACCCTGGCTCTGTTCACCGTTAACTCTGACTTCTGGAATCCCTGACTACAGCTTCACCTCAACAATCCTTTGTTAAACTCCATGTCAAGCCCCCGTGCACAGACTGACAGCCCAAGTAGCTTTTCACCTTGTTACCATGGGCTGTGTGTATTTGCAAGGGTGAGCATACTTCTCTGCACTATGGACTCCAACTAAGGTAAGCCCTTACAATTGGCTTTTCTCCAATCTTCTGGTACCATTCCAGTCAGTAGACTGTTCATAAAAAATTAGGAACAATGGTCTGGCAATTGAATGAGTTCTTTAAGGACCCTCAAGTGCAAGCCATCTGGTCCCAGTGACTTATTAATATTAAGTTTTTCAAGTCTATTTCTAATTTTATCCTCTGTTAGCCATGAGGGTGCTTCCTGCGACATTGTCATGAGGATAAACATTGCAGTTTTGGATACTGAATCCCCCCATTTCCTTTGAAGACTGAGTAGAAGAATAAATTCAATACCGTTGCCATCTCTCCATCCTTAGTAACCAGATTTCCTTCATCATTCTTTATAGGGCCAACATGATCTGACTTTCTTACTATTTATATACTTAAAGAATTTCTTGTGATTTTTAATTTTTTTCTCTTCTGCTATGTGCCTTTCGGGTTATATCTTAGCCGCCCTGGTTGTGCCCTTATATTCTTTGTTGCCTTCTTTGTAAAATTGGAATGCTGATGATGATCCCTCAGCCTTGAATTTTTTGAAGGCTTTCTCCTTTGCTTTTATATGCATTTTTACGTTGGAGTTAAGCCACCCGGGACTTTTATTAGCTCTTTTAAATGTATTTCCCATTGGGATGCACTGCCTTATTTAATATGCTCGTAAAGCCTACCCTTTTTCCTCCTTGTTTTTTGTTCCTAAGATTTTATCCCATTTAGTATCTTCTAGCAAGGATCGTAGTTTAGGGAAGTTGGTTCTTTTAAAATTCAGTGTCTGTATTCCCCTTATGTTTCCTGTTTGTGTGATTTATAATTAAATTAATTGACCTGTGATCACTGTTTGCTAAATTGCCCCATATTTCCACATCCATGATCAGGTCTGTACGGTTGGTAATCAGTAGGTCTAGTAACGATTTGTTTCTTGTTGGTACATTTACCATCTGACCTATGAAATTGTCCTACATGACGTTTAGGAAATGGCGAGCTTTAGATGAATGTTCGGTTCCTTCCACCCAGTCTAGGCCTGGATAATTAAAATCCCCCATTATAATGACACTTTCCATCCTTGATGCTAATCCAAATTGAGATAGGAGGTCTGCCTCCCTCTCCTCCCTCTGGTAAGGGGGCCTATAGCATACACCCAGTATTACCTTCCCCTAAGTTTCCTCCTTTTGTAGCTCTATCCATAAGGATTCCACTTCCTCCCTTTCTCCATTACTGATGTTGTCTCCCACATTCACTTGTACATAATTTTTGATATAAAGGCATACCCCTCCCCCTTTTTACCCTCTCTATCCCTGCGATATAGGGAATACCCTTGAATGGTTGCCAGCCAATCATGAAAGCTGTTGAACCAAGTCTCTGAAATTTCTACAAAATCAAAATTGTCCTCGTACAACAGTAGCTATAGTTCTCCCATCTTGTCCCCCAGACTCCTGGCATTGGTGAACATGCCATGTAGTTTAGACCATTCGCATACTATCTCCTTATTGGGTGTTCTGAGGTTGCAAATAGGACTTGTTACTGTACTTACCTCAGGTTTAGGTGCTTTAGTCAACCTTCCACTAATGCCTCCAATACTACCCTCTAGAATTTGTTCCGCACTGAATATCTCTACCTCTGTACCATCCCCCCCTCATTGCCTAATTTAAAAGCCCCTCTAACTTGTCGACCATCTTCACTCCCAGCCCAGCTGCACCTTCCCTATTTAGGTGCAGTCCATCCCTGCTAAAGAGCTGGTAACCAACTGAGAAGTCGGCCCAGTTCTCCAGGCACCCAAATCCCTCCTTTCTACGCCAGCTCCTCAGCCACTGGTTAACTTCCCTAATCTCTCTCTGCCTTTCTGATGTGGCTCGAGGTACCAGTAGAATTTCTGAGAATACTACCTTGGAGGTCCTTTTCCTCAATTTAGCTCCTAAGTCCCTAACATAGTTTTTTAGGACACTCAATCTTCCTCTAACTTTGTCATTGATGCCAACGTGCACCATAACAGCCAGGTCTTCCCCAGCCCCTTCCAGTAATCTGTCCACCAGATCCATGGTGTGCCAAACCCTAGTGCCCCTGCCACCAGAATCTGTCTTTCCTTTCCCTTGGCTTTATTCCCACACTCACTGGAGGAGTTATTACCCTTGTAGCTGGGGGCGTCACTCTGCTCCAGCAATGCTGGTCCTGACTGCTTTCACCAATGTCGTGCAACGGGGAGTACTTATTGCAATGTTCCAGCCCAGGACCGGCCTCCCTTTCACTTTCCCCTTCCTTACTGTCACCCATCTACTCTGCTTTGGTGTCTGCCCCTCTTCACCCGCCTCTGTGCTGGCCCCTGCCAGCACCTGCCTGGTACGATCCCAACTCTCCTTTGGTAGGGAGGGACTTCTCAGTGTTGACAGTTGCTTCCCTAGATTTGGAACCTGGGCTTCCAGGGAAACAATGTGCTTACATTTTGCACAGCAGTATTCGCCCATGATTGGATGATCAAGGAAGGCATACATGCCACAAGATGTACACCGAGTCACATCTCCACACCTGCCGGACATCGTACCCACTTTGGCATTTGGAATTTTCAGTACCAGCTGCAAAGGAGCAAGGAACTGCAGGGGAACACAGTTAAGCATGGGCTTAGGGTACGCTCTTTCCAGAGATGCTGTTACTCTGCATAGATAAGGTGACGGTGCAAAAAATTGATGGTGCTTTAAGCCTTTTTTATTATTATGTCCTTAAATGTTCTTGAATCTTTATATTTGAAATTTGCCCTTGGGGCGACAGAAAACCTATACAGTGAAGTAAAAGACACACACAATAGTTTGATTGACACAAAGTCTTTATTGATTTTTCTACTACAGATGTTATGTGTCAGATGTAGTTCACTGTGTCCTTGTATAAACATGTATACCAGCTTATTTACTTGACGTCTATTTTATAGAAACCATTGTCTATTGTGGAATGCATTTGTATCCTTTCCAGAAACCCTGCAATAAAGAATCTTTTTGAAAAGTGAAATATGCTTTTTTTTGGATGCAGTGGAATGGAGACGCAGTGGAGAGCCAAGGTAGTGATGTTACAGTCTCTACCTTGTCCAATCAGAGAACCCTTTGCATTCCTTGAGAAAGACAGTGGTGATTACTGTAGTAGTGGTGCCTACTACAGTGATCTCCAGCTTCCACAGTGATCCGAAAGGTATGACACATATATACTTACATACTTATGCCCAAGCTGAACCAATGTAATTATGCAAAAAAGCAATAACTGAAGTTTAGCTTTAACCACTTGACCTCCGGATGTTTTTCCCCCCTTCATGACTATTGACTAGGGTATCTTTTGCTATTCAGTACTGTGCTACCTTAATTGGCAATTGCTCGGTAATGCAACACTGTATCCGATAAAATATAGATCATTTTTTTTTCAGTTTTTCACATAAATAGAGCTTTTTTTTGGTCATATTTAAAGCACTGGGTTTTTTACTTTTTGCTATATAAATGAAAAAATACAGATCATTTGGAAAAAATAAAACTAGTTTTCACTAATTTCTGTTAAAAATATTGAAAACAAATAATCTTTCTTCATAAATTTAGGGGCCAACATGTAGTCTACTTCATTTCTGTGTATATTATTTAGTCAGTTTGAAAGTTATATAATCTACAAACTATGATATATATATATATATATATATATATATATATATATATATATATACACACACACTATATTACCAAAAGTATTAGGAAACCTAATAATGGAATCCCAGTCTTAGTCTGTAGGGTTCAATATTGAGTTGGCCCACCCTTTGCAGCTATAAAAGCTCCAACTCTTCTGGGAAGGCTGTCCACAAGGTTTAGGAGTGCGTCTATGGGAACATTTGACCATTCTTCCTGAAGTGCATTTTTAAGGGCACTGATGTGGACGGCTGGCCTGGATCACAGTATCCGCTCTAATTCATCCCAGGGGGTTGTTCTGTCGGGTTGAGGTCAGGACTCTGTGCAGGCCAGTCAAGTTCCTCCACCCCAAACTCGCTCATCCATGTCTTTTATGGACCTTGTTTATGCACTGGTGTGCATTTATGTTGGAACAGGAAGAGGCCATCCCCAAACTGTTGGGAGCATGAAATTGTCTAAAATGTCTTGGTATGCTGATGCCTTAACAATTCCCTTCACTGGAACTAAGGGGCCAAGCCCAACCGCTGAAAAAATAAACCCACACCATAATCTTCCCTCCATCAAATTATTTGGACCAGTGCACAAAGCAAAGTCCTTAAAGATATGGATGAGCGAGTTTGGGGTGGAGGAACTTGACGTCAACCTGATAGAGGTGCCCCAATACTTTTGGTAATGTATTTGCAAATTGATCAGTCCTGATGTACTTACTGTCTATCTAATTTCTTTAGGTCCTAAAATGCCAGGACAGTATGAATATCTCCCAAATGACCCCTCTTTGGAAATTAGATAGTCCATGATATTTAGTAAGAGGCATGGTGAGTGCTTAGTTCATCAGAGTAGTTCAATATCACCATAGTGACACTGTACTTTTTTGGGGGGGGGTGATCAAGGATTTTTTTTTCTGTGATTGTTAGTTACAGAGATGATCACTGTAACAGCAATCATTGCAACTATCATGAATGGCTTTCATTACTGACTCATTGTTTATTATTGTGATGCTGCGATTGGCCCACAACTACCACATGGTACATGGTGTTGTGATTGGCCCAGGTACCATGTGATCACTGGTGACCAATCACAGATCACACACAATAGTCAACAATGATGTCATCAATGGATTACATTATATACTAGATGTCATGTGATCGCACAGCGATCACCTGGTTTCCGAGCTGCTCCCAGTGACCCCATACCAAGCACCCCAATCCACTGTGTCCAGTTGCAGATTGCACTGCTGCTCGCCCCAGGGGGCACACGCAGTGCACGTGTGCATTGCGACGTACGCGGTACCTGGGGGAGCTGACGGCCAGCGGTAAATATACTGCTGGCAGTTGGCAAGTGGTTAAATGGTTAAATGCAGTTTTTATTTACCTTGTTCTCATACCCTCCCCCATCAGTTGCCATTCTCCTCTTCAGATTTGGCTTCAGAATAATTTATTGATCACAAAACTGAGAAGCTGAAACCCGTGGAAGTGAGGTATATTTTAAGTAAAAACTGCATTTTCCTCTGACAAAAAATGGTAATTTAATGGTTTAAGCCACTGTTTGCATACTGCCAAAGCTTGCAAGGAGGAATGTGAAAAATGGACCCTCGCGCTATTAAGTGCTCAAATGTGCAAAAATGACTAAATACGTGTCAAAAAATGGAAAAGTAAAAATTATAGCAATACAAAATCCACAGTGAAAGTGATACAAAAGTGCAAGTGTTGCTAAAAAATGCAGCGGGACAAAATAGTTAACACCAACTATCACATAAGAATAAACAAAGTAAAAAGTCCTGCGCAAATGGTGCCACTAAAAAATAAATGTATAAAGAAATATAAATGTATAAAAAAATATAGTATATAAAGTCAATAAATCAAGGTGTACACACCGATGTGTGAAAACAGTGAAAAATAGGAGAAAAGGCGGGACCAGCTGTTCAAAAATAGATAAATCCAGGCTCTCAGAACTCTCACCTCAAAGATGGAATAATCAGGCAAAGTAAAATAACCCCAGAAGATTCTCCTTAATATTTCTCTATGTAATAACCAAGGAATAATAGATGAAGCCTGTAGTATATCCTTCTGCCACTAGAGGGCCATTTCCAATACTTGAATACAACACTGCAGCTTGTAATTCCGTGGTATAGAGCTTAAAAAAAAACACAGAGGAGAGGGGGAGAGGGAGAAAAAGAGGGGGACTCCAATAGTGTAGTAGTTGAATGAATGGACAAATTTATTAAAGCATAAAAAATGGACTCTCACATAAGCAAAAAAAAAAAAAAAAAGGGTAACACAGAGCAGATAAAAATGAAGACCTGGCGTTTTCAGCCAGTCTTACGCTGTTTCCGGTTGTCCTACGGCCACTCCCTACGCGTTACGTCACGTCATGTGACTTCTTCAATGGGGATCTTGATTTATTGACTTTATATATTATATTTTTTTATACATTTATATTTCTTTATACATTTATTTTTTAGTGGCACCATTTGCGCAGGACTTTTTACTTTGTTGCAAGGAGGAATGCTACTCACTCCTTTACAGAACAGGCAGCACTAGTCCTATTACTATCACAGCCAGATCAGTTGCCAGCCAACCTCGGGACACTGGTTATGGTTATTGCAAGAAGATGACAGCAATGATCTGCATGCGATAACACTGCTGGAGCTGTGGATAATTGTAATTCTTAAAAGCAGTACCGTATAATATAACATAAAAGAACATCCAGTATAAGCACCGCTTTTCATTTGTTTCCTTACAAATACTTCATGAAAGATGCAGGAAGGAGAACGGGCATCTGTTCAGTGTTGCAGCCCTTTCTGATCCAATAAATCTAATTTGATTAAGATTATCTGTAAGATTAATTTGAAGGTGTTCCAGTAGCTTAAAGATCGTATCTGTCTTTTTAACAACCCCAGGGCGTTTCACCTATTCTCAAGCTCATTTGTCTCAAGCTCGTATTCATGTACATTAAGCAGCACGGGCACTTAAATAAGCATACAACAAGAGATGTACGATTTTGTATAACATATCTGGGCATAGATGTCAAGGATCTGTAAAATATACACATATAAAATTCGCCATGGGAGGAACACAGCAAGTATCCAGAATATGTAATACACAGTGTAAGACATGCATGTATTCATAGTCCATACCTGCAACTATACATATACATACTAGCACTTATACATACACTCACATACCAGATACGCTGTCTCACATAATCACAACCCACAGTGCTAGAACTTTACTACATAAATAAATATATGGTAAAAGCATATCCCTGTGTTCCAGGACATGAGGTGGCAGGCTTATCCTGAGACCAATCCAGAGTGCTAGCAATTGAACAAGAAAAAAGGATCGCCACTGCTCCTGACTAGCCCAGGTGAATAAACGATAAGGAGTGGCCTCAGCCTACATGTCTCCACCACACCACACAAATATAGGCTGAGGCTACTTCTTATCATTTATTCACCTGGGCTAGCTCTGGTGATAACCAAAGATTCCCTCACTTTGGAGGGATTTCCTCCTACTTCCTGTTTTGGCTATGGGAGTTATAACCTCCTTTGGCCTTTCGGTTTTAATTTAAAGCCCAACTCCAGGAAACTGCCACACCCACACTGCAAGGATTAATTGCTTGTTTAGGTTTAGGGGACATATAACAGAAGACCTATTTACCTGGTCCTTTGTTCTTCCATGCTTTTAGACCAGTACTAAGGCATCTTCTACCCCACACTTCAGAGGTCTAAGGTCCTGGCATCACCAAGATCAATGCAGGGTCAACAGCTGCACCCACAATGCAAGGATTATTTGTTTGTTTAGGTCTAGAGGACATACAGCAGAAGACCTATTTATTTGGTCCTGTGCTCTTAAATTCTGTTACACCGATTCCCGGAGCATCTTCTACCCCACACTCCAGAGGTCTAAGGTCCTGGCATCACCAAGAACAATGCAGGGTTAACAGCTGCACCCACAATGCAAGGATTATTTGTTTGTTTAGGTCTAGAGGACATACAGCAGAAGACCTATTTATCTGGTCCTGTGCTCTTAAATTCTGTTACACCGATTCCCGGAGCATCTTCTACCCCACACTCCAGAGGTCTAAGGTCCTAGCTTTACCAAGAACAATGCAGAATCCATAGCCCTGCTTTGAACTTGATGACACAAAGGGACAGTCCATTGCCGAAAGAGGGGGAGCACCATCTGCTGAGAGAGCAGAGAATTAGGAAAGTAAAGTTCTTCTAACCTCCCTAAAAGAGAAGTTATCCTCTGCAGTGCTGATGCAAACCCACTCCAAGAGATAGCTCACATTTTTCAAAGTGGGCTTTAAAGAGGAATTGAACCCTGGAAGCTGTTGCAAAAAAAAAGCAGGCAGGGGACAAAAGACTAGTCACTAGATCTGTCTGTTTTTTCCCTGTAGCTATTTTGTCCCCCGTTTCAAAATACTATGCCTTGTACTGTGTCTTTGTCTGAAGGTAGCCATTTTGGTAGAAGCAGGGCTTTGCTTCCTCACGTCAGAGCCTCCAGCAAGAAGAACAGTGGGCATCGCAGTAGAACTATCACCATATCTTACTACAAATATCTCTTCAGAAAATAATTAAAGTTCAGTGCTAAATAAACTACTAACTAAATAAACACATGAAAAAGTCCCTATAGTGCATATGTATTTTTATGCAATTAATTCACATAGAATGTAACACTTTAAGCTATTTTAAGGAATTTATTTAATTTGTAGTTTATTTAGAGCATTGCACTTTATTTGTTGATATTAAATGTGCGAGGAGTACACATAACAGCAGCTGAGAGTTATATTCACATTTTTTTTTTGGGGGGGTAAGGTTTGAATGAGCGCTGGTGATTTAATTATACATCAATACAAATATCTTTTGGCTGTTTGTCCCAGACAGCAGTGTCTTAGATTTCACACTGCAGATATAATAGCTAAGAGGGTGTATGCACAGGAGTAGGGATGAGCTCAGTGTTCGAGTCGAATGCATGTTTGACTCGAACATCGGGCGTTCATCTGTTTGGCGAAATCAGAACTTTGTGGACTGTTCGCACCATATTCGTGTGGCGTGAATGGCCCACAATGCACTACGCCATCGCAGTGCATTGCTGGCTCATGATTGGCCAAGCATGCACTGTGACCCTGCATGCTTGGCCAATCACAGCGCCGGCAGCGAGGAGAGCCATAATTGACCACAGGCAGGATGTAGTACACGCCCCATAATATATAAGGCCGCCAGGATGTCGGCCTTGTGTAGTGTGTTCCGGCGTGCAGGGAGAGAGCAGGATAGGCAGGGACAGTGTGTTCTTTTCTTGTGAATCTGCAGCAGTTAAAGTGGGTGTTGTGTGCCTCCAGCACAGTATACACCTGTAGCTACCCTTTATTGCTGGTGTTCTCTAATACAGGCATCTGCAGGAGTTAAAGTGGGTGTTGTGTACCTCCAGCACAGTATACACCTGTAGCTACCCTTTATTACTGGTGTTCTGTAATACAGGCATCTGCAAGAGTTAAGGTGGGTGTTGTGTGCCTCCAGCACAGTATACACCTGAAGCTACCCCTTATTGCTGGTTTTGTTCTGTTTCTGTAACACAGGCAGGCAGCTGCAGTAATTACAGTCGGCGTACTGTATCATCTGCTCAGTGTGCACCTAAAGCTACCAATTACTGGTTTTCCCATCTCCCTGCAGGCCATTACTATGTCTGGAAGGCCATCGAGGAGAGGCAGACAGTAACAAGCCAATAAAAGAGGGCAAGCAGGCTCTGTGTATAGAGACAACCGTGATGGTCATGGCCGCGGTGCATTGTCATCAGCACGTGACCATGGGACACGCTTGACCTTATTTTCGGCAGCTGGACGTGTTGAGCCGCATCATGCCGAAGACTTGGTAGAGTGGATGGCCAAGCCCTCCTCATCCTCCTCATCCTCTCTCACCCAGGCTCAGGGTACTAGCAAAGCAGCTGCCATTGCAACGTCTTCCCTCATCTTAATGTCATCAGTCACTCCTTCCCTAGACCCACCATGTCCTCCTGAGGAGTCCCCCGAACTGTTTGAGCACAGTGTTGGGTACATGCTCAAGGAGGATGCCCAGCATTTTGAAGGCTCTGATGATGATACCCAGCTAGAGGAATGCAGTAGCGTGCTCGCAGAGAGAGGGGATGCTCAAGAAGGACAGCAATCTGGCAGTCATATTCCACCAGCTGCAGCAAACTGCCAGGTTTGCTCCAGTGATGAAGAGGGAGGGGATATGAGGTCACTTACTCCACGTGGGTGCCTGATAGGAGAGAGGAGGAGGAGGCACATCTCCAATGAGGTAAGATGCCCTCCGGGGGCCAGCTTAGGGGCAGCACACAGACTGAATCACACCGCAGAGCTCCGCCTGTGCAGGGCGATGCCTCTGCACGTTATTCCAAAAGTTCTTTGGTGTGGGCCTTTTTTGAGACGAGTGCATCAGATCGTAATGGTGCTATTTGCAACATATGTCTCAAGCGTATCTCACGTGGCCAAAACATCAGCCGCGTGGGCACCACATGCTTTACCAGACTTATGTTGACCTGCCATGCAGCTCGTTGGGAAGCGTACCTTAAAGACCCACACCAAAGAACAAAGCGGACATCTCCTTGCTTCTCATCAGCTGGGATCTCCAACCCCACTAGACCTTCAGTCCTCTTTGAAACCTGCACTGAGAGGAATGAAGGTGTAGAATTAGGTGTGTCACAGCCAAGTACTTGCGGGCACTCTGCTAGCAGTACACCGAAGTCCGATTGTAGCAGGCAAATTTCCCTGCCCCAGCTGCTGGACCGTCGAAAGAAGTTCACTCCCAGCCATCCACATGCCCAGCAGTTGAATGCTAGCTTGGCTAAATTGCTAGCACTTCAACTGCGGCCTTTTCAGTTGGTAGACTCTGCCCCTTCTATGAGTTTGTGCAATGTGTGGTTCCTTAGTGGCAGGTTCCCAAACGCCACTTTTTTATCATGGAAGGCGATTCCGGCTCTCTACCGGCATGTTAAAGGCAATGTCCATGCCTCGCTGGACAGGGAGGTCAGCGGTAAGGTGCATATTACCACTGACTCATGGTCCAACAGGGACGTTACCTATCCTTCAAGGCCCATTGGGTCACTCTTCTGGCAGCTGGGAAGGATGCAGGACAAGGTGCAGTAGTGTTGGAGGTTGTTCAGCCACCACGCCTCCAAAATGCTACTACTGGTTGTGACACACCTCTCTCCCCCACCCCTCCTCTTCTTCTTCCTCCATGGCGTCTTCCAGTGCTTCGTCCTCGGAACCAGCGGTGCTCCTTAAGCGTTCAAGGGGCTATGCAAGTACGCAGGCAAAAATATGCCATTCCGTGCTTGCGCTGGTTTGTTTGGGGGACAGGAGCCACACTGGCGCAGATATTTTGTCAGCTCTGCAGGGGCAGACCGAGAGGTGGTTGACGCCATGCCAGCTTAAGCCTTGAATGGTGGTTTGTGACAATGGCACCAACCTCCTCTCTGCCCTGGGACAGGGACAACTGACCCATGTGCCCTGTGTGGCTCGCGTCCTTAACCTGGTGGTGCAGCGGTTCTTGAGCAGGTACCCGGGCTTACAGGATGTCCTGATGCAGGCCAGGAAAGTCTGTGTGAATTTCCATCGATCATTTAATGCCAGTGCTTGGCTGGCTGAGCTCCAAAAGGAGTTGAACCTGCCCAAGAACCGCCTTATATGTGACATGCCCACCAGGTGGAACTCAACGTTGGCCATGCTGCAGCGGCTGCACACGCAGCAGAGGGCCATCAATGAGTATCTTTGCAACTACGGCACCAGGACAGGGTCAGGGAAGCTTGTTTTTTTTTTCACCACACCAGTGGGGCATGATCAGGGATGCATGCACTGTCCTGTCACCATTTGAGGAGGCCACGAGGATTGTGAGCAGTGACAGTGCATGCATCAGTGACACTGTACCTCTTGTCCACCTGTTGGAGCATACGCTGCATGGAATAATGGACAGGGCACTTGAGGCAGAACAGAGGCAGGAAGAGGAGGACTTCCTTGCCTCTCAAGGCCCCCTTTATCCAGACAGGGTTCCTGCTGTCCCACCCATCACACAAGAAGTGGAGGAGGAGGAGGAGGAGGAGAAGGAGGATTGTGTCAGCATGGAGATGGAGCCTGGCACTCAGCATCAGAAGCAGCAGTCTTTTAGGGATGATTTACAGTCCCAAGAAATCCGTTTACTTGTACGTGGCTGGGAGGAGGTGGCTGCAGATCATGTTGTCCTTAGTGACCCAGAGGACTCCGGACCGAATGCCTCAGCTAACCTATGCTGCATGGCCTCCCTGATCCTGCAAAGCCTGCGGAAGGATCCTCGTATTCTTCGGATCAAGGAGAAGGACCCTTACTGGCTGGCCACTCTCCTTGATCCACGGTACAAGGGTAAGGTTGTGGACCTTATCCTGCCATCGCAGAGGGAGCAGAGGATGAGACATCTCAGGGAGGCCTTGCAGAAAGGCCTGTGCAACGCGTTCCCAGAGACTGGGAGGTTACAAACCCCTGGTCCTGGACAACGTGTTGCTGAGGCTTCGGTCAGTCACAGAAGGAGCGATGGAGAAGGTGACCATCTGACCGATGTGTTCAGACAATTTTTTAATCCGCAGCCCCAAGGTATGATCAGTTCCAGAAACTATCGCCAGCGTCTGATTTACATGGTGCAGGAATACCTAGGGGTAAGACTTGGACACCTAGGGGTCAGACTTGGACACCTTTCCCACCGAAAATCCTCTGGCTTACTGGGTCTTGAGGATGGATCACTGGCCAGAGCTTGCACAGTATGCAATTGAGCTACTGGCCTGTCCTGCATCCAGTGTTCTTTCGGAACGCACCTCCAGCGCTGCTGGAGGCTTTGTAACCGATCACAGGGTGCGCCTGTCCACCGACTCGGTTGATCGACTGACCTTCATAAAGATGAATCAGTCTTGGATCACCACCAGCTACCAAGCACCTGAAGCTGATGTAACCGAATAATGTTTTTTGAAATGTCACATCCCTTCAAGACTGTCTATGCTGATGCTGAGTGACTGTCCTGTTATGTTGACTGACTATCCTCTTCCTCCTCAATGATCCTGCTGATAGCTTGAAAGAACATTTTTGGTTCTGGGTGATGCCACCAGCCCAATTTTTCAGCCCCTGTTTAAGAGGGGTGTGTAATTACAATTTTGGATGCAATGCTTTGCAGCAGGGCTCATTCCTGCACTCCAACTAGAGTATATGGGAGAGTTTGCAGTGTCGTGGCACCAGCACCAGTGCCTAAGGCCCAATTTTTCTGCCCCTGTTTAACAGGGGCGTTTAAGTACAATTTTTGATGCAATGCTTTGCAGCAGGGCTAATTCCTGCAATAAAACTAGAGTATATGGGAGAGGTTGCAGTGTAGTGGCACCAGCACCAGTGCCTAAGGCCCAATTTTTCTGCCCCTTTTTAACAGGGGCGTTTAAGTACAATTTTTGATGCAATGCTTTGCAGCAGGACTAATTCCTGCAATAAAACTAGAGTATATGGGAGAGGTTGCAGTGTGGTGGCACCAGCACCAGTGCCTAAAGCCCAATTTTTCTGCCCCTGTTTAACAGGGACATGTAATTACAATTCTTGATATAATATTTCACAGGAGGGCCCGTTCCTGTGCCCACCCAGAGGAACTGTGAGGACTTATAGTGTTGTGGCACCAGCACCACAACCACCAAAGGTTTTCAGCCCAGGGGCATGTAATTACATTTCTTGATATAATATTTCACAGCAGGGCCCGTTCCTGCACCCACCGAGAGTAACTTTGAGGACTTATAGTATTGTGTCACCAGCACTACCTCCACAACCACCAAAGGCCCAATTTTTCTACCACTGTTCAACAATGGCATGTAATTACAATTCTTGATATAAACGTTCACAGCAGGGCGCTCCAGCGCCCACCAAGAGTCACTTTGAGGGCTTACAGTGTTGTGGCAACACCAAACACCCATTTCTGCAGAGCGTATAGGGCAGGCCCCTACTTTCAAACATCCAACTTACAAATGTCTCCTACTTACAAACGGAAGGAGACAACAGGAAGTGAGATAAAAAAAGATGGATGGGCAAAAAAATTATACGGGGGTGATAAAAATTTTTTGCCATTGACCCATGTCCCCTGGGGCAGGAGCCGGGTTCCCAAACCATTTTTAGGACAATATCTTACATATTAGCACTTTTTATTTTGAACGTTCGAATCCCATAGACTTCAATGAGGTTCTAAAGTTTGCACAAATTTTCGGTCCGTTCGAAAGTTCTGGTGCAAACCAAACTGGGGGGTGTTCGGCTCATCCCTACACAGTAGTGCCTATGTACCCCCACTTACCAGGAAGTTACATACAAAAGGTATGCTTTTCAGGGTAATTAACATTTCTAAATATTCTCTATAATAGCACTTTTTGGATTCTAGTCTACTTTAAAGTTCCATATTTTTTTGGAAAACAGCTCATATAAAAAGTCGATTTTGGGTTGACTACCCTGCCACTTACACCCCATACTGCTCCATCTTTTGCAGTTTATGGAACAATCTAGATGTTTTTTTTCAGCGTTATAAAGCGCACCTCAATAGACTTGAAGGAAAATGCTATGAAAGTGGATTTTTCTATTACTAACCTATTGTTCCTGATATACTATAAATCTGGCACTAGCACTGCATATCAGTAGGCTATAAACCTCAAAGTCTATGCTTCAATGGTTGGCTCATTGTTAACATCTGACAGCATGTGTAGTACAAAACTCCTTACAACTTTTAAAGCGCTCAAGGTTATTCCAAATTCATTGAAACTACAATGTATGATGTATATTTTCACACTGAATGAAATGTGATGTACATATGCCTGGAACTGAGAGTTTGTAACACACATTTAGAATGTGCAACCAAGCAACTCATTTCCTTATAACTTGAATTGCTCAAAAATGTACATGTCAAAACAACAGACTACTTAGTATGTTAAATTTTATGCTGTTACTATATTATTAAAGTAGAACCAAAGGCAATTTTTGAATTCAATTTTGAGTAGCGTTAGGCCCCTTTCACACAGGCTTTCCGATCAGGTCCGCCTGTCAGTTTTTCAGGTGGACCTGATTGGACACTCCATTCACCCCTATGGAGCAGCGGATGTCAGCGGTGTTATGTCCGCCAACACACGCTGCTATCCGATCCGATCCTGTCCCCCAAATCCAAACAGATGGTGACCCTATTTTCCATCTGTCGGGCAGATCAGATAGGATCTCCCCATAGAGGAGAGCTGGACTCTGACAGGTCCGTCTCTGCACAGTGAGTGAAGACGGACCTGTCATCTGCCTGTTTAGCAGGGATTAGTGGATAGATCCACCACTAAGCAAGCAGAGTCTGTCAAATAGGCAATCCTGCGTGAAAGGAGCCTAAGGGAGTGTTGTACCCCTGTCAGGGTTTTGTGTTTTTTTTTGCTACCTGTTGTATCAGGGTTACCTGAACTAGTATTCTGTCAGAAACCATAAATCAGACTGAGACAGAAGTACAGTTAAATCACACGTGTTTAATAATAATAAAAAAAGGTTAACAGAGTAAACGTAGTCAAAACATAGCTAGAGTTCAGGAACCGGAATGGATAGTAAGACAAGCCAAAACGGGAGCCAGGGATAAGCGTAGCAGAACAGCAAGCAGGATCTGGAGCCAGAAGGAATGTCAGCCAAGCAAGTCTTTAACAGGAACACAGGAGAGCATCTCTAGAGATGCGACCAAGGCGAAGGCAGAGATCATCTGGACTTGACGGCTTAAGTAGGCAAGACTGACAAGCAGGATATCATCAACAGGTGCTTCACTGTGGAGAGATAGGAGCTGGCAGTTAGCCAACAGCTGAGCGGCCAGCTTTGAGAAGGAAGGGCTGAGATCAGCCCTGACAGTACCCACTCCTCAATGACCCCCCCCCCCCCCCCCTTGGAGGACCACTAGACTTGAGGGGAAAACATCTATGGAAATCATGGAGGAGGACAGGGGCATGTACGTCCGAGGATGAGACCCAAGAACGTTCCTCCGCACCGTACCCTTTCCAATGCACCAGGTACTGTATGCACCCACAGAACCTACGGGAGTCAACAATGGACTGTACTTCATACTCCTCATGGTTCTCAATCTGTATAGGGCGAGGACAAGGCACCGAGGTGGTAAAGCGGTTGCAGAAATACATTTGAGATACGCATATTAGAAGGAAGGTCTAATGCATAAGCCACTGGGCTAATCCTGCGAAGAATACGGAAAGGCTCAACAAACCGAGGTGCGAACTTCAGAGAGGAAACACAAAGTCGGAGGTTGCGAGATGACAGCCAGTCTGTCCCAAAGCTGGTAGGAAAGAGTAAGTAGGTGTCTGCATTCAACACGGAGTCTGTACCTATCATTTGCATGTCACAAAGCCTCCTAGATTTGTGCCCAAGTGGAATGAAGACCACGGAGATGCTCCTCTAATGCAGGAATACGCTGCAAAACAAATGAGTCAGGCAACATGGAAGGTTGGAAACCATAGTTTGCCTTAAACAGGGACAATCGGGAAGCAGAATTCAAGACACTATTGTGAGCAAACACGGTAAGAGGTCTGACCGGTTGTTATGATTATCCGGAATATAGCAAAATAGGAATTTTTCCAAGGACTGTTTGACTTGTTCTACGGCCCCATTAGACTGTGGGTGATATGCAGAGGAGAAAGCAAGCTGAATTCCCAACTGTGCACCAAAGGCTCGCCAGAACTGGGACACAAACTAACTACCCCGGTCCGAGACAATCACCTTGGTTAGCCCATGTAAGCAAAAGATCTCTCGAGCAAAAATCAAAGCCAGTTCCTTAGAAGTGGACAACTTCTTAAGTGGAATACAATGGGACATTTTTGAGAACTGGTCAACCACCATAAGGATAACTGTGTTGCCCTGGGAGTTGGGCAACTCCACAATGAAAGCCATAGACAGGTGGGTCCAGGGCCGCTCTCCATTGGATATGGGCTGTAGGAGGCCCACTGGAAGGTGTCGTGGAGTCTTACTCTGAGCACACACGGAATAGGAAGCTACAAAGGCGGTTACATCAGCACGTAGACTAGGCCACCAGAATTGTTGGGAAATGGCCCAAAAGAGTTGATTCTTCCCAGGGTGGCCAGCAGCCATGGGAGAATGGTATGTTTGGAGCACGGCAGTACGGAGACTCTCTCGGACAAAGCAGCGGTCACAAGGTTTCTCAGGAGCAGCATGGACCTGAGCAGCAAGAATTTGGTCATCCAAAGAAGTAAGACTGGTGCGAACTGTAGCCAGAATACGATCAGGAGGGATCACAGGAACTGGAACCGACTCCATCTTGGAAGTGGAGGAAAATTGTTGTGACAAAGCATTAGCTCTTACATTCTTAGTACCGGATAAAAATTAGACATTGTAATTGAAACTAGACAAGAAAAGAGCCCACAATGCCCTTCTGGGAGAGAGGAGTTTAGCCTCAGACAAGAATGTGAGATTCTTCTGGTCAGTAAGAATGAGAACAGTGGTGCCTTTGAGGAGATGTCTCCATTCTTTCAGGACTAAAATGATCGCTAACAGCTCTCTGTCACCAATCCGCAGGTGACAATTTCTTGGAAAAGTAGCCACAAGGATGCATAGCGCGCTCAGAGGTAGGACGCTGAGACAGAAGGGCGCCAACTCCAGTGTTAGAAGCATCAACCTCAAGGATAAAAGGTAAAGTAGGCTCAGGATGTGCCAACACAGGAGCAGAAACCAAGGCGGCCTTGAGACTCTCAAAGCCTTAATGGACTCCAGAGACCAACTCTGTGGATTATCGTCCTTTCTGGTCATATCAGTCAGGGGCTTGACCAAAGATGAGAAGTTAGGAATAAACTTCCGATAATAGTTGGCAAAGCCAAGAAAACGCTGCAGAGGATGTAATCCCATGGGTCAGGGCCACTGTAGGATTGCTTACAGTTTCTCTGGGTCCATCGAAAAACCAGCAGTGAAAATTACATAACCCAGGAACGTAACCTGTTAACGATGGAATTTGCACATCTTCAATTTACAATAGACATTGTTTTCTCTACAGACATCTATGTGGTGGCTCTCCATGGACTTGGAAAATATGAGGATATTGTCGAGAAAAAAACACTACACATAACTGCAACAAATCTCAGAGGACATCATTAATAATTTCCTTGAAAACTGCCGGAGCGTTACAAAGGCCAAAAGGCATTATGAGGTACTCATAATGGCCTGTTCTGGTATTAAACGCAGTTTTCCACTCGTCGCCCTCTTTAATCCTCACGAAATTGTATGCCCATCTCAAATCAAGCTCTGTGAAAACCGTTGCTCCATTGAGGCGGTCAAATAACTCTGTAATCAACTGAATCGGATAGGCATTCTTAATCGTGGAAACGTTTGAGACCCCTATAATCAATACAAGGTCTCAGTTCGCCAGTCTTCTTCTTCACAAAGAAGAAACCAGCACCAGCAGATTTTCAGATGAAACCTCGAGAAAGTGCATCTGAAACATACTCCCCCATGGCCTTATCCCCCAAGACCAACAAAGGGTAAACCTGACTACGAGGCGTTATGGCACCAGGTTGAAGGTCAATTGTACAATCATATGACCAGTGTCGAGGCAAACGACCAGCTTGACCTTTGTCAAAGACATTGCTAAAATTGCGTGAAGTGAAGAGGTGCACAGGACCTTGGCTACCTTCTGGAAACATGTCTTGCTGCATTGTGGTGACCAGAAGAGATCCTAACTCCTATCTCATGGTGAAGAGCCCCTACGGCCATGGATAATGGAACAGTCTCATGAGTCACATAGGAAGGCTGTAGAGGTCTCCCATTAAGAGCCTCAATGGCAAGTGGAGTGTCAGGCAGCTGCAGCGGAATCGAGTGCTTCGATATAAAGGTAGCATCAATGCACAGGCCTGCAGCCCCAGAGTCGTTTAGAGCCTGTATCTCGACGGATGACTCAGCCCAAGAAAGGGAAACCAGAGGCTTATCCTTCTGGATAACTGGGGATGAAACACTGGCACCTAAGGTCTGTCCGTGATAGGACCTCAAGGTTCGGGCATTCCCTGGATGGGTAGGACAAGACTTCAAAAGTGACCTGCCTGGGCACAATAAAGGCAAAATCTCTCTCTCCTCCTAAGGGTTCTTTCATCCGCAGAGAGACGCGTGAAGCCCAAGTGCATGGGTTCATCTTCACAGACCGACTTGGTACCAGGAGTCATGGGATGTGAGGGAGGCAAGGGTAGGACTGCAAAGTTTGGAGACAAATGTACAGCAGGCTTCTGCAATCGCTCATTAAAAAGGAGTCTTTCTCTGAGTCTGGAGTTAATGAGGATGACAAATGTAATCAACTTCTCTAGCTTAGTGGGTATATCTCGGGCTGCTATCTCATCCTTGATGTTATCTGAGAGACCATGAGAAAAAGCAGCCACGAGGGCCTCATTGTTCCAAGCAACCTCTGCTGCCAGAGTATGGAATTCAGTGGCGTAGTCGGCAACAGTTCTCGTACTCTGTTTGACGGACATGAGGCACTTGGCAGCAGAAGTGAAGAGAACGTCAAATACCCTTTTAAAAGAAGCCACAAACTCAGGGTAACAAGACAACAGGGTTTTTGCATCTCCCATAGAGGGTTTGCCTAGGCCAAGACTCTCTCAGAAAGCAAAGATATCACAAAATCTGTGACACTGTGCGCTTCACCGCCCTCCACCGTCTACCTGGAAGTGATTGCGGTATCTTCAAGGAAACGCTCGCTCCATCCAGTATGGCTGAGTATGGTGATAGCGCCTTCTGTGTCACATACACTTTTATGCTTGTGATTTTTAACTTCATGTAGGCAGTTCTACTAAGGGATCCTCTTGTATATGTTTTTTTTTTTTCATAAATAAACAAGATTAGGATATGAGCCGATTCTCTTGTGTTTTATGACATAGCCTTGGAGCCCCTGCACTAGTGGATCTTGATGAGGATGAGGACTTAGGATTTGAGTGGCTGTTGTTTATTCTACCTGAATGCTGGCTCATTAACAGGCTTCTGGTGAGTTTGATCCCCTGGGGGAGTGTGTTGCACAAGGTGGATTTTGTTTACTATTTCTGGTGAAAGGTGCACGTTTGGACTACTTTGATTCAACACCCAAACAAATCTTCTTTGAACTGTCCTATTTACCATCCACTGCTCATAGACTCTGATTTGTGGGGAAGACCACAGACTGTGATATTATATCTAGTATCATGTTCAATTTTAGCGCTGTTTAGTATTTTAATAATTCAGTGTTCTGACTGTTTATTTTTGTACTACTGTTTGGTATTTTTCCTGTTTGTTTTTAACAGCAGCTTAGTACCTTTTTAAATATTGCGATATTTTTAAGGATTTTATTTATTTCTGCCTATAGTTTTGTGGGATTGATCTGGCGCTGAGTAGGTGCTCTTTTTAGGACTTTTTTTTAACATCTCCTGTTTCCATATCACAAAACCTACTTTGCATCTTTCCATGGGAAACACCTGGGGCAGCATCTCAAAGTATATCTCAACCTGGTTGAGAAACCCTCTGCATTGGACTAGATCGCCCCCAAATCCCTGGGGAAGCGGAGCAGAACCAGACATACCATTTATAGAGGTAATTCTTGAGGCGGGATGCCTGCACAAAAACTGGAGCAGGAGCAGTCACAATGGGAGATTCCAGGTGAGCCGTGTGACTCAGGAGTGTTTGTAATGCCATGGCAAACTGATACATGCAGTGATCCTGCTCATCCAATCTGGAAAAAATATTACCAACAAGTGGATTGACTGCATCTTCTGAATTCATGGCCTTCGCCTACTGTCAGAAATCATGAATCAGAGTGAGAAAGTACAGTTAAATCACACTTGTTTAATAATAATAAACGTAGTCAAAACATAGCCAGAGTTCAGGAACCAGAGCGTATATTCAGACAAGCCAAAATGTCAGGGAGCCAGAGATGAGCGTAGTAGAACAGCAAGCAGGATTTGGAGCCAGAAGGAATGCCAGCCAAGCAAGTCTTTAACAGGAACACAGAGATATGATCAAGGTGAAGGCAGATATCATCTGGAATGGACGGCTTAAGTAGGCAGGACTGACGAGCAGGATATCATCAACAGGTGAGTCACTGTGGAGAGATAGGAACTGGCAATTAGCTGACAGCTGAGCGGCCAGCTTTGAGAAGGAAGGGCTCAGTCCTGACATGCCCAACTGAAAAATGTCCCCTCTATTCCTATTCCAAAATTTTCACTTTCAGTGATAAAGGTAAGCAGAGCAAATAGTGAGACAGTAATAAAATCCTGATCGGTGTTCTTATCACTCTTCACTCTAGCCTAAAAATGTTTTACTTATAGTGACTATTTAATATTGTTAACTTCATCAATAAAGGATATCTTTCTCTCCCCTTTGCTTACCATATGCTAGCCTCCATGTGCTCTATCCCACAATCCCTTACTTTCAACATCCTACCTACCATACAGTACCGTCAACCTTCAACCTGTTGACGTTAGATTTCATACAGCTAACCACAAGGTGCCTACCTATTGAACTCTCCCAGATAGAGATAAGCTCTGCTTCTTCTTTTTTTTTGTTGAGAATGCAATGCACCCTACATACTCCAGTGTGCCCACGCTCAAATAGATTGTAATGGAAATTACTATGGGAACTGTTATTTTCGCTAGCTCAGATTGAGACTTACTGCACAGTTTTAGATTGTGTACTGTAATTGTCTTTCAAACGGTTGTCAGTTTTTAAAAAAAATATTATTTTCTTGATTTTGATTAGTTGGATATTGTTTGAGACAAATAGTTAATGCATTGGAAAACAGATTGTAACAAAGTCCATTGAATCCGAATACGATCTTTACCCTGCAAAGCTCTGTTAGTTCCAGCTTTCTAGCCTAGGGCAGGGGCTGGATGTGTCTCCTAGTGTGAGCACCAACTCAACCATGCCTTCTTCTGCAAACAGCACGGCAGCTACTTGTGCCTTTAGAGACAAGCAGCTGCTTTGTCACGCAGTCTTGTGCTAGTTAGAAGCTGTCACGCTAATGAGTAACTAGCTCCATTAACTTTGCATGGTGTCATGAATCAGACCCTCTACTATTTTTTGCACCACTGCATTGCAAAGTATTTTCTGGAGAAAGTCATCTAAATCTTCTATTTGGTTTGCCAACCATTTCGTCTTTATTTTGCAATTCTTTCATTGAAATGTTTAAATCATCATAATAAACAGCAGCAGGTATTACTCTGTGTATGTTTTGTGCAAAGAGGCTAAATGTTATGTTGTTGTTTATTTTAACTACACATAAATCTTTACCATGTATTAGGATTATTGTTTTTATTTGCATCCTTTATTTGTACATTTAGATTTACTTTATAATGCATACATAGTAATGGGGCTTATTAAAACTGAATTTCAGGCAGATCTGTATTCATTAACAAGTTATTAAATGTATTTTTCAAAACTACCTTAATTTGACTTGATATCTGAAGAATTTTGTAAAACCTAATATATTTGATGGATGTCTGAAGATGATTGCACTCATATGATTACCAGCTGATAGTGAGATTTACTGTATCACACAATGACATCAATAAGTACAAAAGGTAACAGAGATATTACAGTTCAGTGTAAGTTAAAACATACAAGAAATAAAAACATAAGTTATAAAAATGTCTAGAAAATGTGACAAGCTTAGAGAAGCATGGCTGTCTCACTATGTTCTTTTTGACTATTTTCTGCAGCGTGTGCCAGTCTACTAAGTTCAAAGGAAATTATATACTGAATCTTAGACTAAAAGAGAATACACCTATTAAAGGGCATCTTCACCCCAAAAATAAGTCAGCAGCTATGAATACTATAGGTGCAGGCTTTTAATAAAAGGACACTTACCTGTCCAGGGATGTGACTGGTCCTGCAGCCTTCTGAGATCTATGTCCCAGAAGGCTGCGGGCAAAGGGGGGGGGGGGTACATCAGCAATCCGAGTGGAAGCGCGTACCTGTCAAAACCAGGAACCCACTCTCCAAAATAAAGAAAATTTCCAAAAGTGGTAAATTTACTAAAGCTGGAGAGGGCAAAAGAAGTACAACCCTAGTATAAACAAAAACCTGTCTAAAATTTACAATAGCAAATTTTTGTGGGTTTTTTAAATAACATAATTTTTGCTTCAGTTTATTCGCTACACCAGAATTATTTGTTGTGGTCTTTCTTGATAATCAGGGAGCCAGACTTTGTGTTCAATTGAGGCAGCACAGTGGCTTAGTAGTCAGCTTGTCTGACTTACAGCACTGGGGTCCATGATTTATATCCCAGTAGGGAATCTATCTGCATGGAGTTTGCATGCACCCCCTGCACTTGCATGGGTTTCACACCAAACTCCAAAGACATGCTGGTAGGTTCACATGCTGTGTAAATGGTTGCTGCTATATAAATCGCTATAATAATAATTTCTGCTGCATCATCACTTTTCTTTCAATTTCTTTCATCAATTTTCTTTCTTTTTTCTTCACTGATGACTGCCCTCTATCACACACTGTTGAGAAGCCCTGGCTGCACGTCTTCATGTTTTAAAGTACTTCTAGAATCTTGGTATTCTTTACTATATTGCATTTCCTGCATTAAGGTAAAAAAAACCCCACTAACTACCCCCCCCCCCCCTCCTCAAACACTTACCTGAACCTGTCAGCAATCCATCGCTGTTTCAGCTTCAGGTCTCCTCTCCCCTCTCTTCTTGATCTTACAGGGACCTGGGCTCCTGCTGCTGTCAGTAAAATCCTCTAAGCAGAGTTTGGGGGCAGGGCCAAGCCGCACTGTGTGTGTTTATAGAAATATACAGTGCGGCTGGCGAGCAAGCTCATAGTTGTGCCCTTATAGCAAGCAGCTTGCTATCGGTGCACACTGAGAAGAGAAGGAGCCTGAAACTTTAGCAGGGGACCCAAGAAGAGGAGGAAGGAGATCACTTCTGTGCAAAAAAAACTGCACAGAGCAGGTAAGTATGACATAAATGGACATGCAGCTTTTTTTTTTTTTTTTGTGTCTTGTGCTAAGCAACCATGCATGAGCATCAAATTTCCGTTGTCATAGTGCCATTAGGGTGCCATTCAAAATTAAATGAATAGCACTATAACACTCTAATGTACAATGGTGTATTTTGGCTCTTAAGCACCATACACACTATCTGTTTTTCTGCTGAGTTTTTCTTCACATTTACCAAAACCATATACTATGAGGTCAAACCTTAGGAGTTTCAATGTGTATGCAATCAGGCAGACCCTTGCACTACATGGTTTTGGTAAATCTGAAGGAAAAACTCAGCATAAAAACCAATAGTGTGTATGGGGCTTTACAGTTAAAGCAAACCCTTTAATTGCATTGTGTTATATTATACAGTAGGTGCAAATAAGGTTTAGCTGAGTTCTTTAATTATCTAAAAGTTATGCACGGATCTATGCTTGTTAATGGCTGAGACCAGCTATTTTATGGAGATATGTAAGCAATTTATGGTTTTAGAAGACTATTACTTGGCAGTTTGTGAAAATGACTTTTTTTTTTTTTGCATTAAATAGAGGAACAAGAGAATTGATTAAATATATAATGAACCTGGGCTATTATGTACATAAGAATTCAAATAAATATTTCATCAGATTATACAATATTAAAAAGCATGCAGTGGGGTATCCGATTGAATGTCTCAGTTAAGCTAAACATGATAATTACAGATAATGCACTTATTATAAATTCTGTTGCATTCAGGGGAAATGAAATGTGTGTTGCTGAAGTAACAGCAATGTTTACTAAAGTGTTCCTTAAGGATATGCCCTATCTTTAGTACAGAAACAGCTCCATTGCTAGAGGAGCGAGCTGCGGCTAGGTGGTGCTGCTCTGCTGCAGAAGCCGAGATGGGCAATGCGATTTGTAAGACAGAAGAGCAAAATAAGAAGAAGAAATGTAAAATCAGCACATTCTCTCTGCTTCATCTCTATGGCATAGTAACACATCAATATTATTTGCAGAATTCTACATTGTAATTTTTGAATTATAGTTCAGATGTTATGCGAAATATTGCTGTAAGAGGTCTGTCATAATGATTTGTACATTTGCACATTTTACTATAAATAAAAATCCATTTTCAGACTGTCTTATTTTTGCTCACTCTTATTATTCATTCTGATTTACTGCTTAAACGTGGCCTTTCTTCATTTGTTATAGCTGTGTATGATTATACATTTTGGACAGACTGCAGGAAGAAAGCCTTTTATATCATGTCTCAGAGGCTCCGTGCAGTTAGAACGGAACTGTCCAAGGGCATAATTTGCCAAGCAGTGCTACGGTGTGAGGTCTGTAATTATTTTCCAGTTGCATATGACTCAGTAATTACAGATGCACTTTGTGTATTGTGTCATTCAAATGAAAGCCCAGTTGGACAGCCATATTAGCAGCTTTATAAAAGATCCCCTCTAACACTCAGTAACAAAAATAAATAAAAACAAATATATATACAGTATATATATATATATATATATATATATATATATATATATATATATATATATATATATATATATATATATATTAGGGCTGTGGAAATTAAAGATTAATTCCTCGATTAGTCGATGAATTTTTTTGATCGATCACAATTCTTTTGATCGGTACTCACCTCTCCGCCGGCTTCCGAATCTTCAGGGAGTTCCGTCGGAGATCTGGTGACGTCACAGACATCAACGTCACTGGACTCCTCTCCCTTCCCCAAGTGCCTCCGTCTGCCTTATGGAACTAACACGATTGTCGGCTTTACATGCTGTGTTTTTATCATCTTTATGTGAGTAGTTTGTGTTTGAACACAAAAATTAAATCTTATACTTAAGCGGTGAGCAGTTAGACCTTTTCTTTCCACCCATGACCTGGTGTCCTTGCTGAGATCTAAGGAGACGTGAGAGAAGTTTATGGTCCATGTTAACCCTTTTGATACCCGCTTGCATGGCCACCTGTTTGCACAGGGGTCCATGCCATAAGGTGAGAGTGATTAGTTAGACTGGAGGTGGAGGGATTGTCACACTACTGTGGGAAAAAAAATACTTACGTCAGTGCTACAGTTTGAATTTAAAATGTAGTTGTATGAACTGTGAAGTTAAGTCATGGATTGTGGAAACTAACTAGTGTCGGGTGATTGTATATAGTGCATACCACATTTACCACTGATTAATGCAGAGTTGCAATGCAAGGAGATCAGCTAAAAGTAGTCGGATCTGTATGTGCGTTATAATTCTAAATTAGTAGATAAAAAAAAAAAATGATTAATCGAACAGGAAAATTTTAATCAGTAACAGCCCTAATATATATATACTGTATACATGCATTTATTATTGTATTATTTGTTTAGAAAAGATCCCTAACAGGCTGTGATAACTTCAAAAGCCTACCAGTTACATAAATATTTTTGTATGCATTGAAGACATGATAGCAAACTGTTGACAGTCTGTCATAGGAATACTGTGAATACTGTGAATACATTATAATAATACATTATAATAATGCGGAGGTATTTAGGAAGCTCAGTTTATTTATAATGTGTATATAACATAATATATAAGTTAGATGACACGCATTTCTCCCTTAAAGTCACAGTGTAATTTTTCAGTACCGTATATGTTTCCCTTTTGAAACTGGCTGCATAAAGCAGCAAATCAGTTTTGCCACATACATTTTTGTGATTGTATTTCACAAACTATTACAATAAGGATTTTTGTCACATAAAAAAGATATTTCATCATAGGGTATATTTATCAAAGATTTTGCTTGACAAGCACACAAAATTTCCCTGCATTCACCCAAAATTCAATTGGGAACAGTCACCACATGTATCAAGCTAAATTAATGGACATTCACTCAAGATTCACTCTGTGAAAATGACCTTATCTGACTTTCAACAACATCTGTTCTTCAATTGTAAAAAACATCTCCACAGTAAACGTTCACCCAATGCTATAGAAGAGTGAATGGTGCATTCCCTACGATTTTGCCTGACATTTGATTAAAATCTAAATCTGAGTTGCTGAATTTTTATGATTTCTACCAAAATGCAATGATAGTTTATATCAGTGCTTTTTTTTATAATTCTGAAAGGGGGGTGTTTTTTTTAAAGCCACCTAGGCAGGAAGCAAGGGCTTTGGTGAGGGTGCCAAAAAATTGAGTTCTCCCTCCCACAGCACTGGTGGCCAATATTGATGCTAGGAGAAGGTGCCACCAAGGCCACCAAGGAAAGGGGGATTATATATCACCTGCCTGTTCTACTCATGGAGAGCAAGTAGATGGTTCCCCTTACTTTATTTGGTTTTAAAGGTCCTAACGAGTTCCCCAGTGTGTGCAGAAAACCCACAAACACCAGACAATTCATTGATAAGTTTTAACTAATATTTAGCTTTGAAGGTTCCAGCAATGTCAAAAAATGTACCAAAGAATTCAACCCTGTTTGAGCAATAACACATTTCCCACACTAGGCATGGTTTTATGTGCCAAGGGAAATCTAGGGATGGATTTTTATTGGATATAATTGTCCGTATTTGGTATTGGTTCACATAAGGACAATAATGTCATGGGGACCAAAGTTCCCTGTATACATAAAACCAGTTCTAAAAAAAGGATTTTAGCAATGATAAAGGGGAGACCTGTACTTCCCCTTCCTCTTACTTGCCGATGCTGGATGGATGCTACAAGGACATTGCTGGACCATTGAAAAGTAAATAATAATTAAAAAATAGATTTTTTTTTGGGGGGGGGGTGTATCAGAAGGACCCCTAAACAGGCACTGGTGCTTCCTTCTTCCTTCTAGGGTTAAATATAAAGCTAATGTCAGCAGATAAATAAAACAGAATAAACATATTATTTAACAAGATTCACCCAAACATTCAGCCAAAGATTCGGCTGATAACTGCACTTTAGACATTAGATCAGTGCTTGATTCAGCAATATTCGAGTTTGCATGATTTACTCAGCAGCAGACATGCAATACATAGAGGGAATGTTGGCAGAAACTGTTGGTTGACCCCTGTCTTTGATAAATAGCCCTCAGTACTTGTAAAAAAAACATTATTCTGTATACAGAAAATGTTCAACTGAGGACACTGGGAGTTATTTACGAAAGGCAAATCCACTTTGCACTGCAAGTGCACTTGGAAGTGCAGTCGCTCTCAAGCTAAGGAGTAGATCTGAAATGAGTGGAAGCTCTGCTGATTTTATCATCCAATCATGTGAAAGTAAATGCTGTTTTTTATTTTCCTTGCATATCCCGCTCGGATCTACAGCAACTTTACTTCCAAGTGCACTTGCAGTGCAAAGGGGATTTTCCTTTAGTAAATAACCACCATTGCAAAGCTAACCCTAAATGGTTCATTTTTTTCCACTCAGCCAGTGTGCTAAATATATAAAGATATAAAATACACAAATTAATGCAGCTCTGTAACCATCATTACATCATTAAATGTATTTTTAAAGCAGAATTAAACCTCTGAATTTTTTTTTCTATTGGGCTACAGGAGCTTTTAGCTATGATGTGCTAGTATGCACAACATATGCACATGTCATACTTACTGTACCAAAAAAATTCCCTTCAGCACTGTACTGTCAGAGTTCCCACCAGTCACACACGTTGCGACCTTCTTCACTCAGTTTTCCTTCCCGGGTTCCAGGGCTCTTCAGCCACTTGGTTAGCCAGGCTGCAATGATGTAACTTCAGTGCAAGCACACAGCAATCACGTCACTGCAATGTACAGTAAGCTACTCATGGAAGGGAGAAAGGTTTATGACAGAAAGGACCAATATGGTCTCTTCTGTTATACAAAACCTACCTGTCAGCAGTTCCTGTGCGCACAAGAAGCATGCTAGTTGGAGGAGAAAGCACAGTTTTGTTTTTTCATTTTTTATAGGGCCATCCATTTTGATCTTGTTCTTTTTGACTGATTAAAAGGGGATTATGTTCCGAGAAAATATGAGGGCTGCCATTACTAACCTCTTCTGAAAATGTTTGTTTCCCACACATCATGTTAATCCAGAGTCTTCAGGACTGTCTGAGTCACCGATCTTTAACTAATCTGAAGATTGGATGTTCTAAACTCACTATGACCTTGCTTGCCACTGGCTTGTAGCATCAGCATGTCAGCAAACACTATTAGACCCCTTTCACACTGACAGCGCCTTCCGTTAGCGCTAAAGTGCCACTTGTTTTAGCGGTGCTTTTCGCCCGCTAGCGTGGCAGTTTTAACCCCCAAAAAAAGGGTTAAAACTCCCATTTTGCGGCGCTTTCAAAGCACTTTTAATGCGCTTTGGAAGCGCTGCCCATTCGTTGCAATGCACAGGGTGTTTTGGGAGCACCAAATATCGTGCTCTCAACCCTCCCCAAAGATGCTGCTTGCAGAACTTTTGGTAACGCCCCACAAGCGCACCGCCTCAGTGTGAAAAGTCACACTGCAGTGAATAAGAGGCGGTTTCCAGGAACTCAACAGAGGCTATTTCTAGCGTTAAAGTGCCTGAAAAACTGCCCCAGTGTGAAAGCCAGAGAAAGGCAGACAGCTAGCATTTTTGAAAAGAAGTCCTGTGCGGGCAGGACATAAAAAAAAGTCCTGCAAGCTGCTTCCTTGCAACGCTTTAGGAGCAGTAAATACACCGCTCCTAAAGCGCCCCTACCCATTGAAATCAATGGGCAGTGCCGCTGAAGCTTTTAACCCTTTATTCGGCCCCTAGCACCCGAAAAGTGCCACAGAAATTACAGTAAAGCGCCCCTAAAACTAACAGCACTTTACCGCCAATGCCCGGGTGCTGGCAGTGTGAAAGGGCTCTTAAAGCAGAAGTAAAGTCTAAAAACAACTGAGTAGACAGGCTTTTTATTGCAGAAGAGACATGTAATAAAATAAACCTACCTGTCTGTTCACAGCTATCTGTAGAATGTACATTAACCTGCCTGTGTAGAGCTCAGTTTATGTTCATATACAGTGCCGAGATAACTGTACTCCCACACATACTGTATGAAGGAGTAATGTCATCAAGGTGGCTGAAGACCAGCACCTGGAAGAAGCGGAGGAGATGCTGGTGAAGGACCTTGCAGAGGCAAGTATTTTGGACTTTAATTCAGCTTTAAAGTGATACTAAAGTCTTGTTTTGTTTTTTGTTAAAAATAACAAACATGTTATACTTACCTGCTCTGTGCAGTGGTTTTGCACACAGCAACCCAGATCCTCCTTTTCTTGGGTCCTTTTTGGTGCTCCTGGCCCTTCCCTTCTGTTCAGTGCCCGCACAGCAAGCAGCTTGCTATGTGGGCAGATCCCTGTGTCCATTCTGACAAGAAGCCACACCCAAGCCCCGCCCCTCTCTCTCCTCAATGGCTCATTGACTTTGATTGACAGCAGCGGAAGCCAATGGCACATTGCTACTCTCTCAGCCAATGAGGAAGGAGACAGCCGAGTCTCTTTTGCAACATCGCTGGATCGATATGGGGCTCAGGAAAGTACTAGGGAGGCTGCTGTACATACAATGCATTAAGATAAAACAAATCTGCCTTTACAACCACTTTAAGACACGTCTGAACCTTTAAAGTGGAAGTAAATCATCGATTTAAACAGTTTAAAAAAACTGTTACATTTCCGGCATGCCGGGAATGCTAACTACACATTGGCTGTGCTCTCAACCAAACTGTCAAACCATCCAATGGCTGGTGTCATAACTGATCACATGTGCAGCACCTTGGCAGTTGAAGATTAAACAGAGGCAAAGATGGCAGCTTCCTTGGCTGAAAACGATAAGGGAGTTTACTTCCACTTTAAATGCTAAGTTTACCTTTGTAATATATTGCGGATATATTGCGGTATGCAGTTTAATTAAGTGTTGTATTGGTAGGTCCATCGCCACATACCTAGAGCCTAGCTGACAAACTACAGATAGGAGAGACCTGTGCCATTCTGCCTGTGATCTGGGGTGCCCTGTACATTGGGCACACTCCTAGCATCACTGGAATGAACGCTCTTCCTTTTTGAAGTCTTACATATGTCCGGTGCACTCTCCCTCCCCCGTTGCTGTAGTTCTGAACTCTGTCACAGCGATGATAAGAGAGCACTGTGTATGCATGAGTCTTTAAAGAGGCAGAGCACTTGTTCTAGTGCTAATGAGAACATGTCAAAAATAAGAGACATCTTGGATCACAGGCAGGACAATGCAAATCTCTTCCAATAGTAGTTTTTCTGCCAGGCTGTGGGTAAACCATGATGGGTCTAGAGGCATGGCATTTAAATAAAACTTCACATTGTAAATTGCCAGAGCTGGGCTGAGCCTTCCTTCTCTGTGCTGGCCGCTCAGCTGTCGGCTAATTGCGAGCTTCTATCTCTCCACAGTGACTCACTTGTTGATGATATCATGCTCGTCAGTCCTGCCTACTTAAGCCATCCAGGCCAGATGATCTCTGCCTTCTCCTGCATTCCTGTTAAAGACTTGCTTGTCTGACATTCCTTATGGCTGCAGATCCTGATTGCTGTTCCACTATGCTGTTCCTTGGCTTCCTGACTTTCTGGCTTGTCTGACTATCCGTTCCGGTTACGGAACTTTGGCTATGTATTGATTACGTTTGTTCTATTTACTTTTATTATTAAACAAGTGTGATTTAACTGTACTTCTGTCTCGCTTTGATTCATGGTTTATAACATAAAGCTACACAATGTAAAACTACTGGTGCCCCTTAACTATGTAGTGCATATTATTTACAAAGGAGGACCTAGCTTTTAATATAAACTATGCTAACCCATCCTACCTACTCCTGAACTAGTCTGCGCTGAAACACTCCATCTCAACTCCTTATTTACATCAGTAGGACGGCTGTGGTATTCACATCTCTTATAATTCTTTGGGCTCTTAAAGGCTGGTCACTTGCACAGTGATACTTAAAAAACTTGCATGGCACTCTCTTCTGAGACTGGAGATGCTCAGAACACAACACTGTGCAAGGGTTTAATGTGTGGATGCATTCAGTGGTGAAGAGGATTTTGTCCAGAGAAGATGGAGCAGGGAGCAACTGCCCCATGGAAGATTGGTTTAAAAGAGCAAAGGATCAGTGTAGTTCTTATTAAAAGTACAGTTGCTTTTTTTTAAGTGGAAATAAACTCATCAGGTGAATTTCTTCACAAAACAGTTACTGTACATTTAAAGAGGGATTGCACTGTGGAAAAAAATATCAAAAGCCAGCAGCTACAAATACTGCAGCTGCTGACTTTTAATAAAAGGACACTCACCTGTCCCGGGGTCCAGCGATGCCGGCAGCAGAGGCCGATCGATCGCTCGACTCTCGGCTGCTGCCGTCACCATTCTAGGTGAGGGAATCAGGAAGTGAAGCGCTGCGGCTTCACTTCCCGGTTCCCTACTGCGCATGCGCGAGTTGCGCAGCGCAATAGGAATTGTCCACGCTGTCTCTACCCGTGTGTGTCCCAGCAGACAGCGCGCAGGGACAGGAAGAGGCATAGACTCCCGTGGGAGTCTATTCCCAGAAGTGGGTGTAAATACCTGTCTTTGACAGGTATCTCCACCCCCCTCCCCCCTGAAAGGTGCCAATTGTGACACCGGAGGGGGGGAGGGTTCCGATCAGCGGAAGTTCCACTTTAGGGTGGAACCCCGATTGAAGGCATGCTGTGAATGGTAACTGTCACAAGTCCTGACCTCCACCCGATAGAACACCTTTGGGTGAATTAGAGCAGAGACTGCGAGCCAGGCCTTCATCAGTGCCTGACCTCACAAATGTGCTTTTGGAAGAAGGGTCAAATGTTCCCATAGACACACTCCTAAACATTGTGGACAGCCTTCCCAGAAGAGTTGAAGCTGTTATAGCTGCACAGGGTGGGCCAACTCAATATTGAACCTTACAGACTAAGACTGGGATGCCATTAAATTTCATGTGCGTGTAAAGACAGGCCTCCCATTACTTTTGGCAATATAGTGTATATATATATATATATATATATATATATATATATATATATATATATATATATATATATATATATATCCACATATGTCCACAGAGACAGTATTGATGCCAGTTAGACATGCTGGGATTGCAGTTCTACAGAAACAGGTGATCTAACAAGTAAGAAAGCCTGGGAATGTTATTAGGCAATATAATTTTTAGTGGGGGAATGTTTGCTAAATGTTGGATGATTGTGCACTTTTGATGATGTGTGTAAATGTTTCCCAATAAATTTTTGGTTAGAAGAATTGACCATCAAAACTTTCATAAATATACTGCTTTATTTCCTCTACATTTGACTTGAAATATTTAAGATGAAACTGTAAAGATATTAAAATACAATATATTGCAGCTGCTGAGGCTCAATGTACAATGTAAAAGAGGAGAACATTTCTGTGCCCAATGACAGGTATTTCCTAATAGCCAATTGCAGGGCTCAAAATTTCAAGTCCTGAGCTACTAGCCAGACCTCAAGGCTTACTCGCCACCAGTTGCCCCACCCAACCCCTAATCCTTCCTTAAACACGCCCTCAAATTATCTAATGAAATGACACTTAAATGTTTTATGCAGAATTAACTTCTAAAAATAAATATTAACAACATCTTTATCAGTGCAATTTCACCTGTGCCCAACAGTGCAGCCTCACCTGTGCCCAACAGTGCAACCTCACCTGTGCCCAACAATGCAGCCTGCCCGTGTCCAACAATGCAGCCTGCCCGTGTCCAACAATGCAGCCTGCCCGTGTCCACCAATGCAGCCTGTGTCCACCAATGCAGCCTACCTGTGCAGAGGAAGAGAGGAGAGGAGGAGAGGAATTGCTGGCCAGATGAACAGAGCGCTGAGGAACATCACAGATTTAATTTCAATTGCAGTATGTTCCCGCGACTTGCTGTCACATACAGCCCCTCCTTCTGGCCGGGGAACTTTGATATACATCACAGCTGTGATGTTCCTCGGTGCTCTGATCATCCAGCCGCCTGCTTTCCTCTCTCTTCCCCTCCGCGATTGCTGGGAGAATGGCTCCCATACAACTCCCAGGTAGCCATAGCTCACCAGCCCTCAAATTCCACTTGCAAAATGCAAGCAGGCGAGTGGAATTTTTAAGGGCTGGCCAACTGTACAAATTAATGACAGGCTGCAGCTACATCCACACAGGGATGGATGTGCACCCCTGGGAGCAGACCGTTTGAGGGGATTTATGAAAACTGGGGCACTCAGAATTTGGTGCAGCTGTGCATGGTATTCAATCAGCTTCTAAATTCAGCTTGCTCAGTTAAGCTTTGACAATAAAACCTGGGAGCTGATTGGTTTCTATACAGAGCTGCACCAAATTTTGCACTCTCCTATTTTAGTAAATATCCACCTTTGTGTACAAGGTCATTCATCCATCCTTGTACGCATGTAAAAGCTCTGAAGTGTGGTTAACAGTGTACAAACTATTGATGGATTATAGCCTTCTGCAGGCATGTAAATGAGCACACATAGGTCCCATATGACTTACTTTTGGCTCAGGGAATGATCAGATCATCTTGTCAGACTTGGGGTCCTTGTCAATTTTGTCTTGCAAATGTTAGTGCATAAAGGATCCTCATAAAAACCAATCAGATTGAAAGTAAAAATGCAGTGAACCTGGAGGTGCGTTTCGAATTCTGTCCACTCAGGTTAAGGCATGGTCACTAAACATACTGTTTTACCCTGCAGAGTACATTTTTTTTTAAACGTGCATCACTTCCCAGGGTAATGTACTGAAAATATGGGAGTCCCAGCACAGGCACAGACCCTGACAGTGGCAGAGTGCCCTGTAAGAATAGTGTTTCTAAATGTATGTGAATGTTTCTAAGTTGAGCAATCAGCCCAACTTTATATGTAATAACACTGTGCTTCAGTAAAGCTCTGTGGAAATAATCTTCTGCATGAACCTCTCAGATAACTAAAAGTAATTGATAGATGGGTTTCTGCAAACCCTAATATGCTGTATTGCAGGAGTAGTGTGTAGGGAAACTTAGGTATGTTATAATATCCCTGACCATACTGCTTTGAATAAATGGATAATAACAGGACCTTTTTCGTGAGATTATATGAGATTTTTGTGAGATTATGTGAGATTATACCCTACTCAATATTATGAGCCTGTCACATTCCCTTTGGAGTTTAACAGACACCTCCAATAGGTCAGGATAAGGTCAGAATAACATGCATTCACCAATCCTCATCATGAGGTCCAATAGATATAATCTGTATTTATAAGTGAATAGAAGCTACTTCCCTTTCTGAGATGTCCTCAGTGGGTTCCTGAATGATCTTCTCCCTCCATCGCCTGCTTATTCTTGGAGTTGGGTTAAAAACGTACACAATAGCACATTGTTGCTTTTATATTGCTGAATACGATTCCAGATCCTATGTTAATCTCCTTCCTATGAAGTGAATGCTGTTTACGAAATGTATTGAAGAAGAGTAAGCCCTTGTACACACGATCGGACATTCTGACAACCAAATCTGTTGGATTTTGTCCGACGGATTTTGTCTGAAACTGTTGCATACACACGGTCGGACAAAGTTGTCGAAAAATCCGATCGTTCAGAACGTGGTGACGTTATTTCGTTACGATGGGACTACGTTCAGGCTAGTAGCCAATAGCTTTGGTCTAGGAATTTGATCTGAGCATGCGTGGCACTTTGTCCGATCGGAATTCTCTACAAACGATCAAACGAAGTCCAAACAGATCATGTTGTCGGAAAATTTTATAGCCCTGCTCTAAAACTTTGTTGGTCGGATATTCCGACAGAAACAGTCCGATGGAGCCCACACACAGTCGGATTATCCGACAACACCGTCCGATCGGACATTTTCCATCGGAATGTCCAACCGTGTGTACAAGGGCTAAGACTTGGAGTTTTGGAAACAATTGAAATAACAATATGCATACCAATGATAATATAAAAATATAGTTCAAAAGAGTGTATACTTTTCTGTGGATGTTCAGATTATTGGTTATTGCAGTGTTTCTCAACCATTTTTCAGTCAAGGCACCCATTATAATTATGGACAGGTTTGAGGCACCCCATCCTAAAATGGAAAAAACGATTCTAGTAGTTTTTCATAATGCATCCACACATGTAGGATATCCAACGTTAGAGGTTATTTTTTTTTTCCACAGCAAATACACCTTTGCACACTGGTACTGATTAGTATTCCAGTGTTTCTCTTCTTCCTCCGTTTCTCTCCATCATTCAGCTAATGTGACCCAAGTGCTGATGGAGAGGAACAGAGGAGGGGCAAACAAGGAGGTTGTGCAGTCAACCAACATCCTCTTTATCAATTGATGATGTCACTGGTTGTTAGGACGCTGGTGGCTAGAGGGTCGTAATGGTGAACAATGAAAGCCTGTGGCTTGTGTACAATTTTTGGGTAATTTTTAGGCATTTTGCCAAGGAACCCCTGAAAAAACAGGAAGGCACCTTGGTTGAAAATGGCTGGGTTAGTGCACATGGAGCTATTAGCAAAACATGTTTTTATCACATGAAAATTGCAATTTTAAAATATAAACATTTAAAGTTAATTTTATATTTGTTTTTATTGCATTATTGATTTTTGCCAATGCCACACTTCCTATTTTAGGGTGTTCCCAAACTGGATGAAGGAGGCATCTTTGGACAGCAACAATGTCCATCTAGGGAGAGGGTAGTGGAAGATAGTGGCAAAGTTACACAGACTTGTCATACAATTAAAAACATACTTCAGCTAACACATTAGTTATACCAACATGTTTTTCCTTTTGGGATAAATTAATAATTTCCTTTTGGGATAAATTAATGTAATAGTAAGCACCTTTATCAGTGGGAATTTTTTTTTCTCATACCTCTTACACACGATTGGACTTTCCGCCAACAAAACTGTGGATTTTTGTTTGAAGGTTGTTGGCTCAAACTTGTCTTGCATACACACGGTCACACAAATGTTGGCCAACAATTACGAACGTGGGAACGCAGTGACGTACAAGACGTACAACGAGCCAAGAAAAAGGAAGTTCATTAGCCAGCTCCTTCTGCTTGATTCCAAGCATGTGTGAACTTTTGTGTGACCGACTTGTGTACACACGATCGGAATTTACGACAAAAAAGTTTTGTTTTGGCGGAAAATTGGAGAACCTGCTCTCAAACATTTGTTGGCAGAAAGTCCGACAGCAAATGTTCGATGGAGCATACACATGGTCGGATTTTCCGACAACAAGCTCACATCCAACATTTCCCGTCAGAAAATCCGACTGTGTGTATGCGGCATAACAGTCACTTTTGCTGGACAATTTGGTCTGTTAAAGGAAGTTGAAAAATAACAGAGCTACTGGCAGAATCATTAGGTGAACACAATAGAAATAAGGCTGAAAAAAATGCAGGCACCACATCTAAAAATGATTAAGCTACAATATATTATATTTTTGTTTTGGGGTTTAGTACCACTTTGACTACTGTATATTATAAAAAAAAGCAGAACTGTATACATTTCTGGCCTGGCCTTTAAAAAATTCTAAATCCTTTAGCTGGTAAAAGAGTGTCTATCCATGTATTTTAGCTGTGTGTTTAGCTATTTGCCTTGAAAAGCTGCATTACCTTTAAAATGTCATGTCCGTGAGAGTTTGGGTCAGACCCAGGCTATTTATTTTTCATGCAAAGTGCTGCATAACCCCAGGCTGTATCTAGATATATACATTTATTTTGAATGTTCCCATCCATGTGTGGTTTTTCTATTTCCACCTTAGCCTTATAAAAATTATTTGTGTCAGAGATGCCAGGATAGCAGCCGTGACAAGCCTATGTTCCTGCAACATAATGAGAAATGTGTGTTATGACAGATGAAGCACAGGCCAACCTTTACAAGTGTTAACAAGCTACACCTACATTTACCAATATTCATGTTAGAGATGAAATCATCGAAGACCTGTCACCAGCATGTCAAACACTTTCAAGCATGTCGTAGCGGGAACAAGTATCAAACTTTCTGCTGGCCCTTTATTACATCTCTCTGGTTTTTTTTTTCATTTCATGTATTTATGTGGGCTGAATAATACATGTAAGAATTCTTCCTTGTGTGCAATATTGTTTCGCCTATAATGCTATTCATTAATCTATACGGCACAAACTGCGGGAACAGGTCGATGTGGTTAAAGGATAATTAGCAATTGATCAGCACCTGTGAAGTCAAATGAAAAGTCACATTTCTTCTTCCAAATGGCTTGAGTTGTTGGACTGCTGTACGAAAAGAAGCTTTTTTCTAAGTTTGATCTCATTCTAAAACACTGTATCAGATCAGCACAGTGTAATTGCCTTCTGTCGCCACATTAACTATGTATGTGCCCTATGATTTGTTTTTCTTTGCTTATTCCCCTGCAGCCTAAATTGGATATGTTGAAATCTTATATCAAATTAAACTGAAAATTATAATACAGTGATGCCTCATTATGACTACAAACATTACCTAGTAAAGGTTATTGCCAATGCATAGGCTAATATTCATATGCCTTAAAGCCGAACATGAGCCAGACCGCTAAATATACACTTGAAAGATGAAATAATGCGAGCATACAAAAGGGTTTGTAATTCTGTTCACCTAGTCATGTGTTACACACACCCTTGCCAGACACCAGGTCCTGGACCTTCTTGCAGCAGTGAATTTAAGCAACATAAATAAATGAAAAAAGTTGTGCTAATTATTTCATCAATTGATTCCCATAAACAAAATGATATATCGTGAAAGAGAGAAATTAAAGGGTAAATTATAGGATGAAATAGAGAAAACACACCAACGTATGACTCACAACCAAGCCCTGTCCGACGCATTTTGTCACACAGGACATCCTCAGGGCACTCTGATTGGTTGATGGCATTGCATTATATGCAGAACTGAAGACAAGCAGAGAGAGGGATTCCACCCCTAGACAATTCAATGTAAAAATTCATATCACCATTAATAATTACTTGCAACATGAGCCAATTTAAACTTTATATAACCCTTTCATGACTAAGCCTAGTTCTGACATTTGGTGTTTACATGCTAAAATCCCTATTTTTTGCTAGAAAATTACTTAGAATCCCCAAACATTTTATATAGAATAAAATGGCGATTGTTGCAATATTTTATGTCACACGGTATTAGGGACACTTTCATGAATTAAAAAAAAAAAAAACAGTATAGTTATCCCAATTTTTTTGTATATTGTGAAAGATGATGTTACGCCGAGTAAGTAGATACCAAACATGTCACGCTTTATAATTGCATGCACCTGTGGAATGACGACAAACTTTGGTACTTAAAAATCTCCATAGGCCACGCTTAAATTTTTTTTTACAGTTACCAGGAGTTACAGAGGAGGTCTAGTGCTAGAATTATTACTCTCACTCTGACGATCGCAGCAATAACTCACATGTGGGATTTGAACACCGTTTACATATGTGGGCGTGACTTCCGTATGCCTTTTTTTTGCTGCGCAAGCTCGCATTGACGGGTGTGGTTTGAAAAAAAATGTTTTTCTTTTTTATTCTATTTATTTTTATATGATTATGATTAAATTGTGTCTTTAAAAAAAAAAGATCACTTTTATTGCTGTCACAAGGAATGTAAACATCCCTTGTGACAGTAATAGGTGGTGACAGGTACTCTTTATGGAGGGATCGGGGGTCTAAAAGACCCCAAATCCCTGCTTTGCACTTCAAAGTATTCAGATCACTGAAAACAGTGTATCTGAATACTTTATATTTTTTAAATCCGGCGCCACTGGCAGCCGAGTAAACAGGAAGTGACGTTGTGACGTTGCTTCCGTGTTTAACCGGTTCCCGACCAGCGCACGCCGATGTACGTTGGCAGAATGGCACGGGCAGGCATATTGGCGTACAGGTACGTCCAATCTTCAATGCCGCCCTGCCAACGCGACCGCGCCACCGGCGGCGCACTCACGTGCCGGTCAGGACCCCAGTGAGTCCGGTCGCGGGTCCCGCGGACTCGATCGCTGCGGACATATGCGCGATTGTCTCACGGGGCGGCTGAATGGAGGAAATGCCGTGTAAACAGCATTTCTCCATTCTGCCTAGCAACTAGTGACGCTGATCTCTGCTCCATGTGATTGGAGCAGAGATCAGTGTTCATTAAATGAAAGCCCAACCCCCCCCACAGTTAGGAACACAACCCTAGGAACACTTAACCCCTACACTGCCACCCCCTGGTTAACCCCTTCACTGCCAGTGTCATTTACACAGGAATCACTGCATTTATATAGCAGTGATTACTTTATAAGTGACAATGGTCCCAAAAATGTGTCAAAAATGTCCAATGTGTCCGCCACAATGTCGCAGTCACAATAAAAATCGCTGATCACCGCCATTACTAGTAAAAAAAAAATAATAAAAAATTATTAATAAAAATGCCATAAAACTATCCCTATATTGTAAACGCTATAACTTTTGCGCAAACCAATCAATAATCGCTTATTGTGATTTTTTTAACCAAAAATATGTAGAAGAATACGTATTGGCCTAAACTGAGGGAAAAAAAAGTTTTTTTATATATTTTTGGCGATATTTATTAAAAAAAATGTAAAAAATAATGCTTTTTTTTCAAAATTGTCGCTCTATTTTTGTTTATAGCGCAAAAAATAAAAACCGCAGGGGTGATCAAATACCACCAAAAGAAAGCTCTATTTGTGGGAAAAAAAGGACATCAATTTTGTTTGGGAGCCATGTCGCACGACCGTGCAATTGTCAGTTAAAGCGACGCAGTGCCGAATTGCAAAAAGTGGTCTGGTCTTTGACCAGTAAAATGGTCTGGTCAGTAAGTGGTTAAATGAATGAATGAATGAATGACTTGTATAGCGCTACCTATATGAACTGAATCGCCTCAGGGCGCTTTTCTTGCCACCGGTGTCCATCTGCAGCTATTTATGCGGTCCTTTAACCTGTAGAGTCCCGACACACGTACAACATTGACATACACATATTATGGTATAAAGAAAACTCTGAAAAAATGGTTCAACTCCTACAAAAGGTGAGTTAATCCATCAAGAAAGAGTTAAAAACAGCGCGTATTATTTCTAAATACAGACAGTAACAATAATAAGCATTCACATAGTTTAAAAATCTCCTCAAAATATTCAAACCAAAAAAATGCTAAATGATTTCCAAGCTCAATGTTTTATATTGTGTCCATTTAAACCAATGTCCAGCTGAAAATTAGTGCTTGGTAACGGAGATATCGATCTCACAATTATTCAAAATAGTTCATTGGAAATTATATATAGTCTTATATTGCACTATTGCCCGACATGCACCTCCACACGTGCATACATGTAAAACACTGCCCGAGATTGTTGCCAGTAAAGAGATAGTCCCCCTTAGGTATTACTCTTACCAGACGTTGGCTGGTTTCTCGCAGTTAATAAAGAAATCCTCATAGGCGAAAGATGCAGGCGTCAAACATTGCACTTACAAACGTAAAGAGATTTCAAGCATAAATTCAATATGCAGATTGGCAGCTAGGGTCAGGTAGAGATAGCTAGGCTAAACGATGGTCCTACCGCCCTCAGCGACAGATCACTCAGCTGATATTCCTCGGCTTAGCGCTTCTCCCCTTCTTACTCCTGTCACTCCTGCTGTGTTCAACCTCATATGGTTCCACCCTGACGCGTTTCGTCTTACTGACATCATCTGAGCCTCAGGGCGGTAGGACCATCGTTTAGCCTAGCTATCTCTACCTGACCCTAGCTGCCAATCTGCATATTGAATTTATGCTTGAAATCTCTTTACGTTTGTAAGTGCAATGTTTGTGGGTTTTTAAATCTAATAAAGCATTCATTGGTTTTACGGAATTACGCTATATGCACTTTTCTTTCTAATTATACCTTCGACGGAGATTGAGTGGAGGAGTATATGAAGGAAGAAAGGAAGACGCCTGCATCTTTCGCCTATGAGGATTTCTTTATTAACTGCGAGAAACCAGCCAACGTCTGGTAAGAGTAATACCTAAGGGGGACTATCTCTTTACTGGCAACAATCTCGGGCAGTGTTTTACATGTATGCACGTGTGGAGGTGCATGTCGGGCAATAGTGCAATATAAGACTATATATAATTTCCAATGAACTATTTTGAATAATTGTGAGATCGATATCTCCGTTACCAAGCACTAATTTTCAGCTGGACATTGGTTTAAATGGACACAATATAAAACATTGAGCTTGGAAATCATTTAGCATTTTTTTGGTTTGAATATTTTGAGGAGATTTTTAAACTATGTGAATGCTTATTATTGTTACTGTCTGTATTTAGAAATAATACGCGCTGTTTTTAACTCTTTCTTGATGGATTAACTCACCTTTTGTAGGAGTTGAACCATTTTTTCAGAGTTTTCTTTATACAATAGTGATAAGGTTGTATCAGCGTATAGAACCTAATTAACCACTTTCAGACCGGACCATTTTGCTGGTAAATGACCAGAGGTCTTTTTACACTTTGGCACTGCGCTGCTTTAACTGGTAATTGCGCGGTCATGCAATGTTGTACCCAAACAAAATTTGCGTCCTTTTCTTCCCACAAATAGAGCTTTCTTTTGATGGTATTTGATTGCCTCTGCGATTTTTATTTTTTGCGATATAAACGTAAAAAGACCGCAAATTTTGAAAAAAAATGATATTTTCTACTTTTTGTTATTAGAAAAATCCAATAAACTCAATTTTAGTCATACATTTAGGCCAAAATGTATTCAGCCACATGTCTTTGGTAAAAAAAAAGTCAATAATTGTATATTTATTGGTTTGCGCAAAAGTTGTCACATCTACAAACTAAGGTACGTTTTCTGGAATTTACGCAGCTTTTAGTTTACGACTGCCTATCTCATTTCTTGAGGTGCTAAAATGGCAGGGCAGTACAAAACCCCCCCAAATGACCCCATTTTGGAAAGTAGACCCCCTAAGGAAATTGATAAGAGGCATGTTGAGCCCATTGAATATTTTATTTTTTTGCCTCAAGCGATTGAATAATGACAAAAAAAAATTTTTTTTTTTTTTTTTACACAAAGTTGTCACTAAATGATATATTGCTCACACATGCTATGGGCGTATGTGAAATGACACCCCAAAATAAATTCTGCTGCTTCTCCTGAGTACGGGGATACCACATATGTGGGACTTTTTGGGAGCCTAGCCGCGTACGGGGCCCCGAAAACCAAGCACCGCCTTCAGGCTTTCTAAGGGCGTAAATTTTTGAGTTCACTTCTCACTACCTATTACAGTTTTGAAGGCCATAAAATGCCAAGATGGCACAAAACCCCCACAAATGACCCCATTTTAGAAAGTAGACACCCCAAGCTATTTGCTGAGAGGCATGTTGAGTTCATGGAATATTTTATATTTTGCCACAAGTTGCGGGAAAATTACAAACTTTTTTTTTTTTTTTTTTTTTTCACAAAGTTGTCACTAAATGATATATTGCTCACACATGCCATGGGCATATGTGAAATGACACCCCAAAATAAATTCTGCTGCTTCTCCTGAGTACGGGGATACCACATATGTGGGACTTTTTGGGAGCCTAGCCGCGTACGGGGCCCCGAAAACCAAGCACCGCCTTCAGGCTTTCTAAGGGCGTAAATATTTGACTTCACTCCTCACTACCTATTACAGTTTTGAAGGCCATAAAATGCCAAGATGGCACAAAACCCCCACAAATGACCCCATTTTAGAAAGTAGACACCCCAAGCTATTTGCTGAGAGGCATGTTGAGTCCATGGAATATTTTATATTTTGCCACAAGTTGCGGGAAAATTACAAACTTTTTTTTTTTTTTTTTTTTTTTCACAAAGTTGTCACTAAATGATATATTGCTCACGCATGCCATGGGCATATGTGAAATGACACCCCAAAATAAATTCTGCTGCTTCTCCTGAGTACGGGGATACCACATATGTGGGACTTTTTGGGAGCCTAGCCGCGTACGGGGCCCCGAAAACCAAGCACCGCCTTCAGGCTTTCTAAGGGCGTTACAGTTTTGAAGGCCATAAAATGCCAAGATGGCACAAACCCCCCCAAATGACCCCATTTTGGAAAGTAGACACCCCTAAATTTAGGGGTACACTAGTGAGACTAGGTAATAAATGGCGGGTGCCCTGAAACTATAAAAAAATAACTAACCAACCAGCGTCACCTGTAACAGTTATATGGTGATCACTGGTGAAAGGGTTAACTAGGGGGCAATCAGGGGGCTTTATGCGGTAGTATATGGGGGTCCCTGGCGCTATAAAAAGCTGCGGCGAACCTAAATACCTACCTGCCTAACTAGCGTCACCTGTGACACTAATACAGCGATCAGAAAAACGATCGCTTATTAGGCTGGGTTCACACTGGAGCGATGCGGGAACGCCACGAATGCGCGGCGGGTTCCCGCATCGCATGCCTCCCGGCGGCAGTTCACACTGCCCTATGCGAACTGCTGGGAGTGTCAGTGAAATGTTACTGACACCCCCAGATCAGTTCGCATATCGCAGTGCGATCTGCAAACTCGGATCACATGGTGTGAACACCCATGCGATCCGATTCTGCTGCGGGCCAAAAAAAGGGTCCCGTGCGAATTTGCGGCGGGTGCGGCGAATGGCTGAACTCGAATCGCACAGAGATCGGATGTGATTTGCACTGCAGTGCGGTGCGAATCACATCCGTTCTCAAACCGCTGCAATCTGAACCCAGCCTTAGTGACACTGGCGACGGGGGGTGATCACGGGGTTAAACCTTTATTGGGGGGGTTAGGGGGGTACCTTAGAACTAAAGGGGGCTAACCCTAACTGCCCTAACAGTTATTAGTCACAAATGACACCCGCCGGGTGATCAGGGGGTTAAACCTTTATTAGGTAATAAATGGCGGGTGCCCTGAAACTATAAAAAAATAACTAACCAACCAGCGTCACCTGTAACAGTTATATGGTGATCACTGGTGAAAGGGTTAACTAGGGGGCAATCAGGGGGCTTTATGCGGTAGTATATGGGGGTCCCTGGCGCTATAAAAAGCTGCGGCGAACCTAAATACCTACCTGCCTAACTAGCGTCACCTGTGACACTAATACGGCGATCAGAAAAATGATCGCTTATTAGGCTGGGTTCACACTGGAGCGATGCGGAAACGCCGCGAATCCGCGGCGGGTTCCCGCATCGCATGCCTCCCGGCGGCAGTTCACACTGCCCTATGCGAACTGCTGGGAGTGTCAGTGAAATGTTACTGACACCCCCAGATCAGTTCGCATATCGCAGTGCGATCTGCAAACTCGGATCGCATGGTGTGAACACCCATGCGATCCGATTCTGCTGCGGGCCAAAAAAAGGGTCCCGTGCGAATTTGCGGCGGGTGCGGCGGGTGTGGCGGGTGCGGCGAATGGCTGAACTCGAATCGCACAGAGATCGGATGTGATTTGCACTGCAGTGCGGTGCGAATCACATTCGTTCTCATAAACCGCTGCAATGTGAACCCAGCCTTAGTGACACTGGCGACGGGGGGTGATCACGGGGTTAAACCTTTATTGGGGGGGTTAGGGGGGTACATTAGAACTAAAGGGGGCTAACTCTAACTGCCCTAACAGTTATTACAGTCACAAATGACACCAATGCAAAAAAAAAAAAAAAAAAATGACATTGGTGTCACTGTGACTGGGGGGCAGGGGTAATTGGGGGGGTGATCGGGGGGTAAAGGGGGGGTGTGAGTGTGCCTGGCATGTTCTACTGTGTGTGTAGAGTGTTGGTGCAACTCACCGATCCGCTCTCCTCCGTGTCGGAACGGAAAATACCGACACGGAGGAGAGAATACATAACTTCCTCTCCTGTGTTTACATTACAGGAGAGGAAGTGATGTCACCGGGGATTTCCATTCGTCGAGAGCGATCGCGAGGGGGTGGCCATGAATGAATGGCCGCCCCCTCATCCCGGATCGCTCTCGAAGAAATGCCGACCGCCGCAGGCACCGGGGGGGGGCCCGATCGGGCCCCCCACCCGCGGGCAGGCAGGGACTTATATATACGCCCATATGCCTGCCCGTGCCATTCTGCCGACGTATATCGTCGTGCGGCGGTCGGCAAGTGGTTAAAACAGCTGCGAAATAGGAACATAATTCCACATCCTCCAGAATACGCACACATACAGTTTTAGATGTGAGCGCTTGTTAATTTTTTTACATCTAGCTAGGTGGCGCGAAGTGTAGGAAAATTGTGGTATTTGATACACATATTATGGACAATTTTTTTGGACAGGGTCTAATTGACTTACCAGCATGTCTTTGGAGTCAAGGAGACTGGAACAAAGCCATTTCCGGCTTTGTTCCATTCTGTCACTAGCCGCCGTATTGTTGATCGGCTCTCCAGTGCCACCGGGAGGCCCAGGAAGAGTGGTGCTCAGAAAGCCGATGCAGCTGTAGGCATCATTTCGGTATAACCCCTAAAAGCCGAGTACGCACATCTGCGTACGCTCGGTGGGAATGGGATAACCTACCTTTTGAGAGTTCACTAAATAATAAGACTTGGAAAAGGTAAGGCCAATATAATTATACATAATAAACATAAATAAGTTTGATTGGCTCTATTTTGTAGCTAAACCACAAAATGCACCCATTAGGGACAATATATATAAATGGAAGCTGAACAAAAAGAGCCATGGTGTTTTTATTAAAGTTGTTTTGTGAGTACCCTATTTTGTTTTAAATAAGCTACTGGTTTTAATGGTTTGATTTTTATTACTCAGTATATTTATTTCTTCTCATATGCCCTGGATCCTCTGAGTTTGTGAGTTTGTGTTGGATCTCTGTAAAAGTACTCTTAATGGGCCAGTCAGCATTTACTGTATGTGACATTACCTTGTTTTTCTACCAAATTCCTGAGGACCTCATGTATGGGAGGTACTGTTGATCCAAAGAGGAGTTGGTGTGCATTTGAGTGGTGGAGCATGCATTTAGACACAGTCTTTTCTGTTAATACAGCATAATAACAAGATGTTTGGATTTTTTATGATTATTGCATCATTATAATGATTACATTTTCCATAATTGTGTGTGAGTTTTCAAATTGTTATAATCATTTTACTATATATGATTTTGTTTATGGGAGTCAATTGATGAAATTTAAGGAATTAGCGCAACTTATTTCATTTATGTGTATATATTTTGTATTCTGACATTTTTGGTTGCAGCTGTTCCTATCTTGTTCTTTTACACTTTTTCCTTTACACTTAGTGCAGAGTTTTATTTTGCTTACTATACAAAATAGAATAGCCCAGAAGCCACTTAGCTTGTAATTGGACAATCAGATCCAAACCTTAGTGCCCTTGAACCTTCTTGAAGTGCCCCTACACCCCCACCAATATGTTTAGCTTGTCTTTTACATACCTTTTTCCTCATATGCTCTTGCCAGTCACATGATATGTTGGATCTTCTTATTCTTTTGTTTTCTTCTGACCGTGGGCAGACTTGGAAGATGCAGAGAGTGACATAGTGACATGAGCTCCCCTCACCCCAACACTGTAAGTGCAGGATTTTGTGCTCAGGGAAGGGGCCCATGATGCTCTGCACTCAAAATATTTCCTTATGCCCCATACACACTATCAGATTTTCTGCTGATTTTTTTCTTCGGGTTTACCAAAACAATGTAGTGCAAGGGCCTGCCTGATTGCATACAAATTGAAACGCCTAAGGTTTGACCTCATATTATATGGTTTTGGTAAATCTGAAGGAAAAACGGATAGTGTGTATGGGGCTTTAGACTTCCAGGTTGAGTAATGTAAGGTGTCATTCAACCTGGAAGATTGAGGACTTCTTAGGTGGAAGAAGTACTGTGGAGCACAGCTTTGGATTAAAGGTAAGTATTGAAGCAAGTTGGGATTTAAGAAGTAGAAGCACACTGTTGAGGTCATCCTTGTAAGTATGTTTTTTGTATACAGTAGCCCCCAATTGGCCTCTGACTCTAGTCTCATTGACAGTTCAATATCATGTCAGATTATAGTATTTATGCTGGTTCTGTGTAAAAGTACATTTCATTTTATTCTAATATATACATACCTCGATTAAATGTTACCTTTTATATTTGTCCGGTGTTGAGCTTTAAATAGTTACATTAATGGACGTAATTAAGTAAACTGGGAAAAGATCAATGATCCCATGCAAATCCATAACCTATATCGGCCAATCAGAAGTCATATTTTACAGATGTGGCAATACTAAATTGAAATCTAATTGCTTGCTATGACTCACTGCACTCATCATTGCCCTGTGCCTAATTGAATAAGCCTGCTTGTGTGCAAACATCCCTAATTAAATAATGATGAAATAAAGACATTGCTGGTACTGCAAGGAGTTGCTGAATTGTTGAACTGCACTGCCACCAGTAATTGAAAGAAGAAGATGGAGTGAGTGGAGATTATCTACTATTTAGGCCAGGGGTCTCCAAACTATGGCCCTCCAGTTGTTCAGGAACTACAATTCCCATCATACCTAGTCATAACTGTGAATGTCAGAGTTTTATAATGCCTCATGGGACGTACTAACACATATTACCACAACACACCACAGTGGAAAAGTGTACACCCAGCCTAAATAATTTTAGGGGCAGCATAGGGGATTGGCCAACATACTGGAGTCTTGTAGCCCTGCCCCCTTAGTTAAGTCAGGGAACTATCTGCATGGAGTTTGTTTATTTTCACTTTTTTTTTCTGCTGGTTGTTCCCACATACTAAGTTGGACTATATCTGACTGGACTGGCCCTCAAATGTTTGTGTGTGTTTAAGCGGTCTTAGAATGTAAGCTTATCCAGGTGACATGACTCATGTGGATTTCAGTACTCTGTAGAGCACTGCAATGGCATTGATAATCCTCGGCATCCTCAGTATCCTCAGCAGGCACATGCCCCGAGTATCTGTATGAGTGCCAACACACCAGTGTTATGTGGTGAAACCCTCTATTTCTGCGCTCTTCCTACTCTTTAGTAATGCAGTGCACACTAATTGACAAATAGTGAGCAGGGAAAAGAGTCATATGCCCTAGCATAGAAGCAGCTCATCGCATTGTTGCAAAGAAAGCCAGGTACAAATGGGCACATGATTTTACTCCTGTGAATGTCTTTCTCTTTGTGATCAGATATGCAAGAGCTAGTGGAGAAAGAGAGTGAACACAGATCTCTTGCCAAGAAGCAGGCTTGTTGTAAAGTCATTTATATGCTGGGGCTGTGTGTGGGGACAATGAGTTATTTATGATTCCTAGCTGTCGCCCCATAGGAGTTAACACATTCCCAAAAGTTTTGCTTTACTAAAATGCAATCATATTGATAGGTACACAAATTACAAAGCAAGTCTGTGACTTGTAGCCCCACAAAAACTTAGAAAGCCAGTGTTGGTTTGAGCATATGCTAACATCTATCTATTTACTGCCAAACAATATTTGTTTTATTTTAAAATCTATCTATCTATCTATCTATCTATCTATCTATCTATCTATCTATCTATCTATCTATCTATCTATCTATCTATCTAGCAGGTAAAATAAGTATTGAACACATTGCCATTTTTCTAGGTAAATATACTTCAAAAGCCGCGTACACACGGGCAGACTGTCTGTCCAACTTAGTCCGCCGAAACACATTTCAGCGGCCCGGCCGCTCGTGTGTGGGCTTCAGCGGACTTTTCCAGCGTGCAGTCTGGCGGACTAAGTATTTCGGAATTTCCGTAATATTGTCCGTCAGACTTTGGTTTCAGCGGACAATCCGCTCGTGAGTAGGCTAGTTGGACGGACTAAGTATGGCGCATGCTCAGAAAGGATTTACACGGCGGAAGGTTGCATTGCTGTGTATTGGACGTCCTATTTCTAGTCCCGTCGTACGTGCTGTACATGTCATCGCGCAAGCTTTGACCGGACTGTTTGTTCAACGTGTGTGGTCAAGTCCGTTCATTCGAAAGTAGGACGGACTGTCCGTCGGATTGTCTGACGGACTAAGTTGGCCATACAGTCCGCCCGTGTGTACGCGACTTAAAGGTTCTATTGACATGAAATGTTCCCCACATGTCAGTAACAACCCATGCACTCCATATATATAAAGAAACCAAAACAAATAAGTTCAGAAATAAAGTTTTGTGTAATAAAATGGAATGACACAGGGAAAAAGTATTGAACACGCTAACTGAAATGGATTTAATACTTGGTACAAAATCCTGTGTTGGTAACGACAGCTTCAAGACACCTCCTGTATGGAGAAATTAGTCGCGTGCATTACTCAGGTGTGATTTTGGCCCATTCTTCCATAAAACAGTCTTCAAATCTTGAAGGTTCAGTGGGCCTCTTTTATGAACTCTGACCCTTAATTCTTTCCATAGATGTTCTATTGGATTCAAGTCAGGGCATTGGCTGGGCCATTCCAGTAGCAGCTTTATTTTTTTTTCTATGAAACCAATTGAGAGTTTCCTTGGCTTTGTGTTTGGGATCATTGTCTTGGTGAAATGTCCACCCTTGCTTCATCTTCATCATCCTGGTAGATGGCAGCACATTTTTATCAAGAATGTCTTGGTACATTTGTCCATTCATCCTTCCTTCAGTGACATGAAGTTTAATGAAGTTTGCCAGTACCGTATGCTGAAAACAGCCCTGTACCATGAGGTCCCTACCTCCAAACTTCACTGTAAGTTTTGGGGTGTTTTGGGGTAATGTGCAGTGCAATTTGACCTCCAAACATGGTTTATATTATGGCATTGAAGGAGTTCAATTTTGATTTCATCTGACCAGACTATATTCTCTCAGTATTTCATAGTCTTGTCTAAATGTTGTGCAGCAAACTTTAAAAGAGCTTCAACATGCTTTTTCTTTGGTAATGGAGTCTTGCGTAATGAGTGTGCATATAGGCCATGGCGGTAGAGCGCATTACTTATTGTTTTCTTTTAAACAATTGTACATGCTAATTCCAGATCTTTCTGAAGCTCTCCACAAGTGGTCCTTGGTTCTTGGACAACTCTTCTGATACTTCTGATCAATCCTCTGTCAAACACCTTGCGAAGAACACCTTTTGGTGGCCGGTTTGTGGATTATGGCCCCAACAGTGCTCACTGGAACATGCAGAACTTTAGAAACCCTTCTGTAACCAATGCCATCTGTATGTTTTTCAACAATAAGATTGCAAAGGTCTTGAGGAAGCTCTTTGCTTTCTGTTTCTTGTGTGACACCTTGGTAATGAGGTACCTTTTTATAGGCCATCAGTTGAGGCTGAACCAGCTGATATTAATTTACACTGACAAGGGGCAGGATTGCTTTCTAATTACTGATAGATTTCAGCTGGTGTCTTGGCTTTCCATGCCTTTTTGCATGTCCCTTTCATCATGTGTTCAATACTTTTTCCTTGTGTCATTTCGTTTTATTACACATAACTTAATTTCGGAACTTATTGGTTTCTTTGTATGTATAGATTGCATTGGTTGTTACTGACATGTGGTGTAAATTTCATGTCAATAGAAATATATTTACCTAGAAAAATGGTGACGTGTTCAATACCTATTTTACCTGCTGTATATAGCAGTGGTTAAATATCACAGCCCCACACTATTATTAAAAGTGTTTGTTTGTGTCCCAATCTGGCCTATTGTATTAAGACCAGGGAACAGTGATAGTGGCCACTTTCAGAAATACCCATCCAGGTTGGGTTAATTCACCATGTTTTCTCTTTGAGATAATGAAATTTGTGCAGAACCATGGATGTTTGCTCCGTGTACATTCCTGCACACCTAGGTTATAAAAACGTACAAGTCTATGCACATATTGGGGGAGATTAATCAGCCTTGCCAAACAGGGAGGCAATGAAAAAAGGAGCAAAGAGACAGAATATGACACATTTACTAGGAGTTTGATTCATACAGTCTGCCGTTTGTAACACTGCACCAATATAAACATGCCTGTATTAGACAGTACTGAATGATAGTACAGAACTATCTAAAATCTTTGTATAAGGCTGCTTTCACACTGGGGCGGTATTCAGGCGTTACAGCGCTAAAAATAGCGCCTGTGTAGCGCCTGAAAAAAACCAGCCCCTTTCACTCCAGTGTGAAAGCCAGAGGGCTTTCACACTGGAGCGGTGCGCTGGCAGGACAGTGAAAAAAGTCCTGCCAGCCGCATCTTTGGATCGGTGAAGGAGCGGTGTATTCACCGCTCCTAAACCGCTCCTACCCATTGAAATCAGTGCGGGTGGTTTTAACCCTTTTTCGGCCGCTAGCGGGGGTTAAAACCACCCCGCTAGCGCCCGCAGACCGCCGCTAAAACGACGGTAAAGCGCCGCTAAAAATAGCGGCGCTTTACCGCCGACGCCCGCACCGCCCCAGTGTGAAAGGGGCCTAACTGTGTCAGACCTTTGCATTGTATTGTCAGACTGGTGGTAAAAAATTCATGGCTTCAAGTGCAACTTTACTTGGTCTATATATTCCCATATTATCATTGAAAGCAATTAACCTTTTAGTACCGATACATTTCAGGTGCATCAAAACATAAGGTGTGCAAAGTTTGTTTTCTTTAGAAAACAGCCACAGCCTGAGCAGAAAAGCCTGTCCCTTGCCAGCATACTATTTAGAAAGATCTATGCTTCTCTGTGAGGAACTGGTGGTGCCACTGCATAGGTCCTACCAGTGGCGGCCTGTCCATATGCCCAGACCCAAATCTACATGCAGGACACCGGACGCATGGATTTTAAAGTTTTTTTTTTCCTTTAAGCACATGATTAGAGCCTGATGCTCTAATTGGCTTAAAAAAAGGGTGGGCTAGGGGCGCAGAGCGCCTGTTCGTCAACCAGACATGTTGCGGAATCGGAAGAAATAACGTGTTATTTATTATTGGCCTTGGAGTTATTGCTTTGACATTATTTTTTTGGTTGAATAATGATTTGATTTGTTAAATTTTCTATATTTTTAGATGCATAGAATGCACTTTTTTGGTTAAGTTCTATTGGCAGATATCATGTCTAATTATAATGGTTTTCTTTTTTTAATGCACAATAAAAAAATTGTGGAGAATAATACTTGGCTATGTTTTACTTCAAATGACAGTTTGGGAGTAGGCAGTTACATTTAAAAAATACAATGTAAAATTGCCAAGGGGCACCAACATAGTTGTATCTTTGTTCTTAAAAACTACGGGATAATTGAGAGAAAAAGGGATTTTGACGGTGCGTACCAATAAATATTAACTAAGGATAAACAATGAATTGTTTTAGTAATTTTTAATACATTTCAGAGTTAAAAAGCAGTTATACACTAAGAATAATTGCAATGGTTCACAGGTTTGGTGGTCTGAAAAAGCTGATACATTTGAAAACATATTGTTGCACATTAGCCCGACATGTTTCGCTGAAATGCTTCTTCAGGGGATGTGCGAACCATCAATTGTATAACTGAATAGACTGCATATACATATAAAACTAAGAGGAGGAGAATACATATTGTGAGAGACATAAATAACATTCATAAATTCACACATTAATGGGTAAATGTAGCAAATGTGGGACATCACACAAAGCACGCTTACCCTGCGAGCAAGACCACCCAATGGCACCCAACCACTGAACCCTCAAATCAACACAGGTCCCTGGGGGAAGAACATCTGAGTGCGATCACAGAGGATAGAGAAAACCGTCTGTGACATGGCCTTGCGACATGTCAACGACGACATGGGTCATCGTCGGTGACATATAAATATTTTATATATCTTTATCCTATAATTATTTTTAGTTATATATTTTATATTTCTTAGTATTCTATCCTTCTCTTCTTTGATAGCTTTTATTTATTTTAACTTTTTTTCATATTATTTCTTTTCTTATTTAGCCATAATTACTTTTACTGCTAATAACATTCTAGCAGTCTATTTTGAGTCACCCTCCATCCCATGCTCTGCTATTACATATTTTAAGTGAGTATTACCAAACATTATTTATAAATAACTTACCTTATATCTTTATTTTCCTGGCTGTTTTTTTAAACACAGCAGGATTTTCTTATAATATTATAATATAGTAGCTCTAATTTATTTATGTTTTGTGTACAAATTTGAATCCAGCCTGGTTTTCTCTATCCTTTGTGATCGCACTCAGATGTTATTCCCACAGGGACCTGTGTTGATTTGAGGGTTCAGTGGTTGGGTGCCATTGGGTGGTCTTGCTCACAGGGTAAGCGTGCTTTGTGTGATGTCCCACGTTTGCTACATTTAACCATTAATGTGTCAATTTATGAATATTATGTATGTCTCTCACAATATGTATTCTCCCCCTCTTATTTTTTTATGTATATGCAGTCTATCCTGTTATACAATTGATGGTTCGCACATGCCCTGAAGAAGCATTTCAGTGAAACATGTCGGGCTAATGTGCAACAAAATGTTTTCAAATGTATCAGCTTTTTCAGATTACCATACCTGTGAACCACTGCAATTATTCTGCTAACTGCTTTTTAACTCTGAAATTTATTAAAAATTACTAAAACGATTCATTGTTTATCTTTAGTTAATATATTGGTACGCATCGTCAAAATCCCCTTTTCTCTCTATTTCCATCCATTATATTTTTTTCTGGGATGTGGTGCCAATACTGAAGGGTGTTTTGCCTCTAGACCAGACTAAACGGATATGGGATAATGGTGTTGTGGTAAAAAACATAATAATATTATTCTTGATATCACAAAAAAAAAAAACCTTTGAAAATTTGATTGCAATAACTCCATCAGTATCACCAGCAAATCAGCTTCATTATTATCCCATTAAAGAAGAAGAGAATTGTGCGCTGCATTTGGAGATTTCATAATTTGCCACATCACGAATGTTAATTCTCCATTACGAATGCTAGTTTACAAGACCGACCACTTCCAACTCGTCCTTGCTTCTGAGCATGCGTGTTTGTACTTTGGACTATTGTTCGAAGGACCTGTGTACACACGCTCGGAAAATCCGACAACACACATTAGTGAAAAATTTGAAAAGATGATAACCAACATTTGCTGGTGGAAAATTCGACAACAATTGTCCAATGGAGTGTGCAGGTGGTCGGATTGTCTGCCAACGGCCTGACAGCCAACATTTCCGATCATGTGTATGGGCCTTAAGCCTGCTTGCTAATGAAAATGAACTTTAAGTATTTGCACACCTATTGTTTAACCACTTGCCGCCCGCCCTATTACAAATTGACGGCGGCAAAGTGGTTTCATTATCCTAACCCGACGTCATATGACGTGATTAGGATAATGAGCCGCTGCGCGCCCCCGGGGGCGCGCATCGCGGCGATCGTTGTTGCGGGGTGTCAGTCTGACACCCGGCAACTACGATCTCGGTAAAGAGTCTCCGACGGAGACTCTTTACCATGTGATCAGCCATGTCCAATCACGGCTGATCACAGTGTAAATGGGAAGAGCCGGTGATCGGCTTTCCCTCACTCGCGTCTGTCAGACGCGAGTAGAGGAGAGCCGATCGGCTGCTCCTCTGACAGGGGGGGTCTGTGCTGATCGATTATCAGCACAGCCCCCCCGAGGATGCCCACACTGGACCACCAGGGACACCACTAGACCACCAGGGAAAAGGTAATAAAAATCCATAATCCTCCCTAGACCACCAGGGTGCCAGTCAGCACAATGGGTGCCAATCAGTGCCCATAATGGATGCCAATCAGTGGCCACAATGGGCATCACTGATTGGCATGCATTATTGTTTGGCACTGATTGGCATCCATTACTATAACACCGATGCCGCCTATGAGTGCCCACCTGTGCCGCCTATGAGTGCCCACCTGTGCCGCCTGAGTGCCCACCTGTGCCGCCTGAGTGCCCACCTGTGCCGCCTATGAGTGCCCACCTGTGCCGCCTATCCATGCCCACCTGTGCCGCCTATCTATGCCCACCTGTGCCGCCTATCTATGCCCACCTGTGCCGCCTATCCATGCCCACCTGTGCCGCCTATCCATGCCCATCCGTGCCGCCCATCCGTGCCAGCTATCAGTGCCAATTTGTGCCACCTATCAGTGTCCGTCCGTGTCGCCCATCCGTGTCGCCCATCCGTGTCGCCCATCCGTGTCGCTCATCAGTGCCGCCTATCAGTGCCACTTCATTGGTGCCACATTGGTGCCCATCAGTGCCACCTTATCAGTGCCCATCAGTGTAGCCCCATCAGTGCCCATCAGTGAAGGAGAAAACATACTTATTTACAAAGTTTTGAAACTGAAACAAAAAAAAACATTTTTTTTTTCAAAATTTTCGGTATTTTTTTATTTGTAGCGCAAAAAATAAAAACCGTAGAGGTGATCAAATACCACCAAAAGAAAGCTCTATTTGTGGGAAAAAAATGATAAAAATTTCATTTGGGTACAGTGTAGCATGACCGCGCAATTGTCATTCAAAGTGCGACAGCGCTGAAAGCTCAAAATTGGTCTGGGCAGGAAGGTGTTTAAGTGCCCTGTATTGAAGTGGTTAATACACTTTAGTTATTTATGTTGCTGCTATTGCATCATGCAGTAATGTATTCTACAACTTAAAGGGTAACTTCACTTTCATGGGAAAAAATAGAAAAAAATAAAATAATATAGCGTATACAAATGCGACACAAGTCATATTGTAATTGAATGTTATTAAACATTACCATTCTTTTTTAATCTGCAGCTCTGTAATTTTCTGTAAAATGCAATGCAATATGGCTAACGGGGGGTGTTCTGTATATAATGTGTACAGAACGCCCCCCGAAACATAATTTCCTGCTTGTGTGATTGGCTCACTGATTTTCCCAGAAGTCTCTGCACTAAGATACAAGTCAGGTTTTTGGCATCCCCTGCAAAAAAAGTAATTTTTGGTGAGAGACTCCCAATAGGAAATCTTCTCTAAAAGGATGCAGGCTCTACAGTTTTCCTCATTAGAGCCCTGCAGCTGCAGTAGCTGTTTGATAATTATGAAACCCCACCCATTGGACTTACCGTATTTATTGGCGTATAACACGCACTTTTTTCCCCTTAAAATGGGGGGAAAATCATGGGTGCGTGTTATACGCCGATCCCCCCGCCGATCTGCCGATCTGCACTGTCTGTGGAGCGCTGTCGACATTTACCGAGCTGAGCCGAGTGTACTGTGTACTCGGCTCCGCTCTCAGTCACGCCCAGTCCTGCCTCCTAGCCTTTACGTCCCGCCATTGGCCCGGTGTTGTGTCCATCACAGGAGCCAGGACAAGGGGCGGGACGGGGGCGTTACTGCAAGCAGAGCCGAGTAGCCGAGTACCCTCGGCTCGGCTCAGTCTATGTCGGCGGCGGGAGGAGCCGAAGATCTGGACGGCGGCGGCGGGAGGAGCCGAAGATCTCGGCGTCGGCGGCGGGAGGAGCCGAAGATCTCGACGGCGGCGGCAGGAGGAGCCGAAGATCTCGACGGCGGCGGCGGGAGGAGCCGAAGATCTCGGCGGCGGCGGTAAATTTAAAACTAACCATACTGCAATTTTGGGAAAGGCTGCAGGGGGACAGTGGAAGGCTGCAGGGGGACAGTGTAGGGCTGCAGGGGGACAGTGTAGGGCTGCAGGGGGACAGTGGAAGGCTGCAGGAGAACAGTGTAGGGCCGCAGGGGGACAGTGGAAGGCTACATTGATGGGCATTTAAAATGTAAGGTTTTTTCCTTAAACTTGCCTCCTAAAAGTTTTTTTTCTTAAACTTCCCTCCTAAACTTGGGGTGAGTGTTATACGCCGGCGCGAGTTATAGGCCGATAAATACGGTACTCAGCACATGGGCACAGAGGAACAAACAGCGATTTCTTCAGAATAACAAAAGGTAGGAACCTACAACAAAGCTTGCTAAAATCCTTGCAATGCACATAGATCACCCAGAGGGGAATGTTTTTTCCCAACAAAAGTGGATTTACACTTTAAACACTTACCTTGAACCCCTTTCTAATCTGATAGAAAAAAATTTGTTGGCTAACAACAACCTAATATCACTTAAAATTAGGCATGTCTGCTTGGATGAACCACTTCCCTTGTGTCAAGAAGGTAGACTTGAGAATATCTGCTTAAAACGCATTCATAGTTGACTACACCTACTATCTGAAGGAAGTTGTGGCGTCTTTTTAAAAAAAATATTATTATTATACGGGATTTAGTTTATATAGTGCCAACAGTTTGCGCAGCGCTTTACAACATGAGGGCAAGCAGTACAGTTACGATACAATTCAATACAAGAGGAATCAGAGGGCCCTGCTTGTTAGAGCTTAGAATCTAGGAGGGAGGGTCAAAATTTTTGGGATGGGTGCAAACAAACTAAAAAAATTCTGAAAAAAACCTCCATCAATTGCAGCCTTACTGTGCCCATCAAACTAAGCCACTGTGCCCAGCAAATGCTGCCACTGTGCCCATCAAATGCTGCCACTGTGCCTATCAAGCACTGCCACTGTGCCCATCAAATGTTCCCACTGTGCCCATCAAATGTGGCACTGTGCCCATCCAATGCTCTCACCGTGCCATCAAAAGCTGCCACTGTGCCCAACTGAATGCTTCCACTGTGCCCGCCTGCCGTCTGTCCGGTACTTACCCTGTCTCATTGAGGCAGCGGGTGACGGGTGGTGGACGCCGATCGGTGTCCTCCATGCTCCTCCATGTCCTCAATGTCTTCTCCTGTCCTCTCCTATGATTGGACGCCTATCAGGTGTCCAATCACAGTGCGTGTTGTTTCAGCCAATCAGGTGACAGGTAACAGACCCGAGTACCTGATTGGCGGAGAGACGGTTTAGTGTTAGAAAAGCGAATATTCATTCGCTTTTCTAACACACCTGGGTAAACTACGAGCGGCAAGCATGGCGCTTGCTGTTTACCTTTTTTGACGTCTCTAATCTGGTGATAGCGGCGGCTATGGATAGATTCATGCAATGCATGAATGCATGCATGAATCTATCTATTGGTGATAGAGGGGGTGACTGGAGAGAGGGTGCGGCGCCCGTGCACCCCTATGGAGGCACCTGCACTGTCCAGGAGTACCTTGGGTTTTCTTAGGCCCTAGCAAAACCGCTGGAGCGCTGTGAAATGTGTTGGCTCTATACAAAAACTTAGTAGATCTTTTAAAAGTGGTGATAAATCATTCTCATTTACCCACAGTATCATCAATGTTATTTTCTGTCATATTAGCCCCTTAAATTTAACAACTTTTGGATATTTTCCCAGGTTTTCACCTTAAATTCTGACTTGGACATTTATCCATTAGCCTCATGTCACATTTGCCACAGATTCACTGCACTTTCACCTAATACTTTTATTTGCATTGATTAATATTTGCTCTGCAGAAATTTCTGACCTAGTTGGAAAGTGTGTAGTAAATCAAAACTAAACAAGGTTAGGCAGGTGAATGTGACTGAATGTACCTAACCTTTGTAAGCGGACCTTGGGAAATATCATATTGATCTCTCCAAGGAAGTAAGCATTCTCCGTTGATTTTTGGAGACTGCATATGCTGCTGCAGTTTGTTTTGACTATGCTTCCTTGCATAGTCAAAACCAAAGCATATCTAAAAACAAAACAAAAATGTATTATATTGCAGTTTACCAATCCTTAAATGTAGTGGCTGCATTAAGTAGCAGTTAGAGGGTTGAGACAAACCATTTGCCACTGACAGGTGTGCTTACAGTGACCAGCTTTTATTAATTTATGTAAAACCTTTATCACAGAAGGAATTACAAATTTGCTGTAAATGCTTAAAAAGCATTAGCTGCGGTTAAGCTTTTTTTTTTTTTTTTTAGTCAAGTCCATATATTCTGCTGTTCAAAGGCGCCCCTATTGCTCCTCCAGTCCTCCTAAGACAAGAAGTGTGTTACTGACCAGTTCACCAGGAGAAAGTAAAGGAAATAAAATTAAGGAAAGGGGAAAAAAACATAACAAGGAAGACATGTGCAGTTACTATTGGTAAGCTTCATTATATAAAATTTTTGTTTTTGGGTTTAAAGTGATTGTAAAGGATTTAAAAAAAATAATAATAACAAACCAGCATTGTGCAATAGTTTTGCACAGAGCAGCTCCGATCCTCCTCTTCTGGGGTCTCCTATTGCACCATATGCATCTGTTGACACACACACACACACACAGTGATGCTTGGTTTGGCATTTTTCCCGCTCCCTTGTTACTGGATTTAATTGACAGCAGCAGGAGACAATGACTCCGCTGGCTCTTGCTGCTCTCACTGAGCCCAGTGAGGGGCGAGAGAGCAGCACAGATCTTCTCAGGCACAGCGCTGAACTGAGATTGGGCTCAGGTAAGAATTTAGTAGGGCTGCGGGGGAGCTGAACTTAAAGGGTTTTTTACCTTAACCACTTTCAGACCGGACCATTTTGCTGGTAAATGACCAGAGGTCTTTTTACAATTTGGCACTGCGCTGCTTTAACTGGTAATTGCGCGGTCATGCAATGTTGTACCCAAACGAAATATGCGTCCTTTTCTTCCCACAAATAGAGCTTTCTTTTAAAGGTATTTGACTGACTCTGCGATTTTTATTTTTTGCGATATAAACGTAAAAAGACCGCAAATTTTGAAAAAAAATGATATTTTCTACTTTTTGTTATTAGAAAAATCCAATAAACTCAATTTTAGTCATACATTTAGGCCAAAATATATTCAGCCACATGTCTTTGGTAAAAAAAAAGTCAATAACTGTATATTTATTGGTTTGCGCAAAAGTTGTCACATCTACAAACTAAGGTACATTTTCTGGAATTTACGCAGCTTTTAGTTTATGACTGCCTATCTCATTTCTTGAGGTGCTAAAATGGCAGGGCAGTACAAAACCCCCCCAAATGACCCCATTTTGGAAAGTAGACACCCTAAGGAAATTGATAAGAGGCATGTTGAGCCCATTGAATATTTTTTTTTTTGCCGCAAGCGATTGAATAATGACAAAAAAAATTTTTTTTTTTTTTTACACAAAGTTGTCACTAAATGATATATTGCTCACACATGCCATGGTTATATGTGGAATTGTACCCCAAAATACATTCTGCTGCTTCTCCTGAGTACGGGGATACCACATGTGGTCGACTTTTTGGAAGCCTAGCCGCGTACGGAGCCCCGAAAGCCAAGCACCGCCTTCAGGATTTCTAAGGGCATACATATGTCATTTTACTCCTCACTACCTATCACAGTTTTGAAGGCCATAAAATGCCAAGATGGCACAAAACCCCCACAAATGACCCCATTTTAGAAAGTAGATACCCCAAGCTATTTTCTGAGAGGCATGTTGAGTCCATGGAATATTTTATATTTTGCCACAAGTTGCGGGAAAATTACAAACTTTTTCTTTTTTTTTTTCACAAAATTGTCACTAAATGATATATTGCTCACGCATGCCATGGGCATATGTGAAATGACACCCCAAAATAAATTCTGCTGCTTCTCCTGAGTACGGGGATACCACATGTGTGGGATTTTTTGGGAGCCTAGCTGCGTACGGGGCCCCGAAAACCAAGCACCGCCTTCAGGCTTTCTAAGGGCGTAAATTTTTCATTTCACGCCTGACTACCTATTACAGTTTTGAAGGCCATAAAATGGCAAGATGGCACAAAACCCCCCCAAATGACCCCATTTTAGAAAGTAGACACCCCAAGCTATTTGCTGAGAGGCATGTTGAGTCCATGGAATATTTTATATTTTGCCACAAGTTGCGGGAAAATTACAAACTTTTTTTTTTTTTTTCACAAAGTTGTCACTAAATGATATATTGCTCACGCATGCCATGGGCATATGTGAAATGACACCCCAAAATAAATTCTGCTGCTTCTCCTGAGTACGGGGATACCACATGTGTGGGATTTTTTGGGAGCCTAGCTGCGTACGGGGCCCCGAAAGCCAAGAACCACCTTCAGGCTTTCTAAGGGCGTAAATTTTTGATTTCACGCCTCACTACCTATTACAGTTTTGAAGGCCATAAAATGCCAAGATGGCACAAAACCCCCACAAATGACCCCATTTTAGAAAGTAGACACCCCAAGCTATTTGCTGAGAGGCATGTTGAGTCTATGGAATATTTTATATTTTGCCACAAGTTGCGGGAAAATTACAAACTTTTATTTTTTTTTATTTTTTTTCACAAAGTTGTCACTAAATGATATATTGCTCACACATGCCAGGGGCATATGTGAAATGACACCCCAAAATAAATTCTGCTGCTTCTCCTGAGTACGGGGATACCACATGTGTGGGACTTTTTGGGAGCCTAGTCGCGTACGGGGCCCCGAAAACCAAGAACTGCCTTCAGGATTTCTAAGGGTGTAAATTTTTGATTTCACACCTCACTACCTATCACAGTTTTGAAGGCCATAAAATGCCAAAATAGCACAAAACCCCCCAAAATGACCCTATTTTGGAAAGTAGACACCCCAAGCTATTTGCTGAGAGGCATGGTGAGTATTTTGCAGCTTTCATTTGTTTTTGAAAATGAAGAAAATTTCAATTTTCAAAACTTTGTGACAAAAATGAAGGTCTGCAAAATACTAACCCTACCTCTCGGCAAATAGCTTGGGGTGTCTCCTTTCCAAAATGGGGTCACTTGGGGGGATTTTGTGCTATCTGGGCATTCCATGGCCTCCGAAACTGTGATAGCAGTGAGGAATGAAATCAAAAATTTACACCCTTAGAAATCCTGAAGGTGGTGCTTGGATTTTGGGGTACTGTACGCGGTTAGGCTCCCAAAAGGTCCCACACTTGTGGTATCCCCGTACTCAGGAGAAGCAACAGAATGTATTTTGGGGTGTAATTTTACATATAACCATGGCATGTTTGAGCAATATATCATTTAATGACAACTTTGTGCAAAAAATAAAATAAAATAATGTATATATTGTAATTTTTTTTTCATGCAGCCTGTGGGCTGAACGAAAAAAAAATATTGATCGGTGGGTATGCCCACCATTAGATACCACCCTTCATCCACCCACTTTTAATGGTGGGCATACATGCACCATTTATATATGCCGAAGCATGGGGCATCCTCCCGCAAAAGGTAGAAGCAGATCGCTCCTCCACCCCTTATGCCCCCATGCTTCGGCATATATGCTCTTTTTTAACTGTGGTGGTGAAATCACCCCCGACAGTGCTGGAGTCGCGGCTTTATGTATCGTGGGAGCAAACGCTGTTGCTGTCAAGATAAATAAATCCGCGCTGCAACTGAATGGCGTACCTGCTAAGCAAATGATGGTTAACAATAAAACAAAGTAACATTACAGTATAACAGTAAGACGTACCATACCTGCAAAGCAAATACAAAAAAAAAATAGCAAAAAATAACACATTTAACACAATCTGTGCCTAATATATATATATGCCGAAGCATGGGGGCATCCTCCCGCAAAAGGTAGGAGCAGATCGCTCCTCCACCCCTTATGCCCCCATGCTTCGGCATATATGCTCTTTTTTAACTGTGGTGGTGAAATCACTTCCGACAGCGATGGAGTCGTGGCTTTACGTATCGTGGGAGCAAACGCTGTTGCTGTCAAGATAAATAAATCCACGCTACAGCTGAATGGCGTACCTGAAAACAAAAAATGGTTAACAATAAAACATTGCAGAATAGAATACAGTACAAAGGAGCAGAACAATAGAGAGAGAATAGAGAGAGAGAAAACAATAAAACGACAACTATTTTTGTTTTTTTTATTTTATATTTTTTTTGTTTTTTTGGTTTTTTTACTTTTTTTTAATACTAATACTAAACTAGTGAATGGTAGCGTTCAAAACATTCACCAATGCAAAGACCAGGATTGTCAGGACAGCGGGGACAATAATGACGGGTGTCACGCCTATATCCGCGCTTTCTGCAGACACGACATTTTCTTTGGGGGGCTCGTTGGGTAGGGGTACTCGGGATGACATAAGAATAATGCCTCTCATGCAGCCGGCTTACTGCATCTGGTAGGGGAAGGTGAGGTGGAGCACCGTCTGGATACAGAAGGGCTCTGACGATATCCTCCTGGAATTTAAGGAAGGATCCAGTCCGTCCTGAAGCTTTGTGTAGTACATAAGCATTCAGTATAGCCAATTGGAATAAATAAACAGACACTTTTTTGTACCAGCGTCTGGCCTTACGGGCAACTAGATACGGCGCCAACAACTGGTCATTGAGGTCCACCCCTCCCATGTTAAGGTTATATTTGTGGACACAGAGGGGTTTCTCCACAATACCAGTCGCCGTAGGAATTTGGACCGTCGTGTCTGCATGAAGGGAGGTAAGAACGAAAACATTCTTATTATCCCTCCACTTCATAGCGAGCAAATTATTACTGCGCAAGCAGGCTCTCTCCCCCAGCCTAAGACGGGACTCTACAAGCCGCTGGGGAAAGCCCCGGCGATTAGGTCGCACGGTGCCACATGCTCCAATCTGCTGATCAAACAAGTGACTAAACAGTGGCACGCTTGTGTAATAATTGTCCACGTACAAGTGGTACCCCTTTCCGAATAAGGGTGACACCATGTCCCACACTATCTTGCCAGCGCTTCCTATGTAGTCAGGGCAGTTCTCCGGCTCTACGTGACTATCTTTACCCTCATAAACCATGAAACTACGTGTATAGCCTGTGGCCCTGTCACAGAGCTTATACATCTTGACCCCGTATCTGGAACGCTTGTTGGGGACGTATTGTTTGAATGACAAGCGACCAGAAAACTTAATCAGGGACTCATCAACGCAGACAACTTGATCGGGAGTAAACAAGTCTGCAAAACGTTGGTTGAAGTGGTTTATGAGGGGCCGAATTTTGTAGAGCCGATCGTATTCAGGGTCTCCACGAGGACGACAGAGTTCATTGTCGCTGAAGTGCATAAACCGCAAAATCATCTCGTATCGTGCCCTGGACATGGAAGCAGAGAACACGCGCATATGGTGAATTGGGTCAGTGGACCAATATGACCGCAACTCAGGCCGCGTACACACGGGCGGACTGTTCGCCCAACCTTGTCCGCTGAACAGTGTTTGGGCGGACAGTCCGCTCGTGTGTGGGGCTTCAGCGGACAGTTTCAGCGGACAGTTGGACGAACAAGGTCTTACGGAAATTCCGAAAAACTGTCCGCTGAAACAAGGTTTCAGCGGACTGTTCGCTCGTGTGTAGGCTTGTTCGGCCAACTAAGTCTCGCGCATGCTCAGAATGGATTTCCACGTCGGAAGGTTGCATTGCAGTGTATAGGACGTCGTATTTTTCGTCCCGTCGTACGTGCCGTTCACGTCATCGCGCACGGTTTCAGCAAACTGTTCGTCCGTCGTGTGTGGCCATGTCCGTCCATGCTAAGTTTGAGCGGACTGTTTGCCGAAACTGTTGGACGGACAAAGTTGGGCGAACAGTCCGCGCGTGTGTACGCGGCCTCACTCTTTTTGGTTATGCCCATGTTGAGGGAGAGGCCCAGAAAGATTTTAAATTCGGAAACCGTAACTGGTTTCCATTGTTTGGCAAGGGCGGACTGGGGAATAGTGGCGATGTGTTGACCAGCGTACAAATTGGTTTGGTCCACAATAGATCTAAAGAGATCTTCGGTGAAAAACAGTGAGTAAAAGTCAAGTGTCGTAAAATCAACTGTTTCCACGTTAATGCCAGGTTGGCCAGTGAATGGGGGAAGTACGGGTTCTGCAGAAGATGTGGGCACCCAAATAGGATTGGCGAATTCTGCAGGAAGGGCACTATGGGTACGACGGGCCTGTCTTTGTCTTCTTCTTGGTGGCAGCGGGACACTACTTGTGCTTGCCACCTCGCCAGCTTGAACTGCACTTATGGGACTCGCCACGTCACCACGTGTTACTGCAGTGCTGGATGTAGGTCCAGGGTGTACTAGGCCGCTGGTGCTTGCCAGTTCACCAGAAGGTTGAGCGGCTCTAGTACGTCTCTGCTCCATACGAGTGACCTGCGGTTTCTGCACCTGAACAACAGAATACATTCGGGATTGGGCACACCTGTTCTTAACAGCGGCCTCATCTCCGTCGTCAGAGCTATCTGTCATGGAGCCGCTGTCCTCTACAGGATCGTATTCTGAGCCTGAATCTGACAGATGAGTTACGTCCTCTTCACTATCTGTCATGCTCAGAAACATGTAGGCCTCTTCACTAGTGTACCTTCGCTTTGCCATTTTGGGCTCTAAATTTAGGGGTACACTAGTGAGACTCACAGGTAAAAAAGCACCTAGCCTGTCAGCGACTGTTTCAAAACGCTACAAAAAAAACTGTTAGCGATCGCAGGGATCAAGCCTGACTCTGCGAACGCTGCAGTTATGTGTGTTGTGTTTTGTAAGTGACAGTGATCGATCGATACTGCACTTGGGTGGGCTGGGCTGGGCTTGGCGGAGGGGCTAAACGCAGGTGCTAGCAGGTATCTGGGCTGATCCCGCTAACAATGCATTTTGGGAAACCTAAAATGCTGGCAACGCTAATATAGATCTGATCAGATACTATATTACTAAGGGAGGTGTATGCTTTGCGCGTGGGTGTTAGCGGTACTGGCACTAACCTGACGCTGGGGCGACACAGACCTTATCTGACCCTCAAACTTATATCACCCGCCGGGTGATCAGGGGGTTAAACCTTTATTAGGTAATAAATGGCGGGTGCCCTGAAACAAAAAAAAAATAACTAACCAACCAGCGTCACCTGTAACAGTTATATGGTGATCACTGGTGAAAGGGTTAACTGGGGGGCAATCAGGGGGCTATGCGGTAGTATATGGGGGTCCCTGACGCTATAAAAAGCTGCGGCGAACCTAAATACTTACCTGCCTAACTAGCGTCGCCTGTGACACTAATACAGCGATCAGAAAAACGATCGCTTATTAGTGACACTGGCGACGGGGGGTGATCACGGGGTTAAACCTTTATTGGGGGGGTTAGGGGGGCACCCTAGAGCTAAAGGGGGCTAACCCTAACTGCCCTAACAGTTATTACAGTCACAAATGACACCAATGCAAAAAAAAAAAAATGCAATTGGTGTCACTGTGACTGGGGGGGGCAGGGGTGATTGGGGGGTGATTGGGGGGTGATCGGGGGGGGGTGAAAAGTGTGCCTGGCATGTTCTACTGTAAGTGTAGTGTTGGGTGCAACTCACCGATCCTCTCTCCTCGGTGTTGGAACGAAAAAGACCGACACGAGGAGAGATTACATCACTTCCTCTCCTGTGTTTACATTACAGGAGAGGAAGTGATGTCACGCTGCCATTTCATTCGTCGGGAGCGATCGCGAGGGGTTGGCCATGAACGAATGGCCGTCCCCTCATCCCGGATCGCTCCCGAACGATTACCGACCGCCGCAGGCACCGGGGGGGGGGGCCCGATCGGGCCCCCCACCCGGGGGAAGGCAGGGACGTACAGGTACGCCCATATGCCTGCCCGTGCCATTCTGTCGACGTACATCGTCGTGCGGCGGTCGGGAAGTGGTTAATGCAGAAAATGTATTAACTACTTGAATCCCGAAAGGTTTGACCCCCTCCATGCACTACTTTAACTGGTAATTGTGCGGTCATGAAACGTTGTACCCAAATTAAATTTATATAATTTTTTCACGCTAATGGGACTTTTGATTGGTGGTATTTGGGCACCATTGTTTTGTTTTTTTGTTATATAAATAAAAAAAGGTTGAAGATTTTGTGAAAAATTATTATTATAATTTTTTTTTTACTTTCTGCTATAAAACATATCCAATAAAAAAATGTAATTTCTTTATAACTTTAGGCCAAACTGTATGCCTTAATATGTCTTTGGTAAAAAAAAAAATCCCAGTGAGTATATTTAAAGTAGTTTGTGTGAAAGTTATAGCGTCTACAAACTATGATATATACTGTATTTATTGGCGTATAACACTCACTTTTTCACCATGAAAATCGGGTGCAAATAGCGCGTGCGTGTTATACGCCAATACTTAAATTTTAGCTGCCTTATTTAAAATTTAAGTTTTTCCCTGACACTTCCCTCCTAAAATGAATGTGCGTGTTATACACCTGTGCGTGTTATACACCGATACATACGTTATATTTACATACACACATACACATATGTGGTATGCGTGTTATACACCTTTGTGTGTTATACGCGTGTTATATGCCGATAAATACGTTATATATACATACACACATACACACACACACACACACACACACACACATATATATATATATATATATATATATATGTGTGTAGCACCCCTGAAGGAGAGGCTGAATTTTTCTGGGCTTACTGATTACCTCCACCAGCTCGTACTCGTTGTCCTTGTCTAGAGGTTCCCAGGGTTGATAACCCAGTAATTGCAGAGACCGACACTTGAATTCCTTGCTAGCATTTTTATTTTGCATAAAACAGTTGAACAAACTCAATCTCTAAGTTGAGAATAGAGGGTATCAGGATAAAGTTTAGCTCAGGTGCTCGGAACTGCTGACTTCAATTAAAGTCTCTCTCTGTACACAATCCAGGAAATATACACTTGCAACTGGACTCTTTAACTGTTGGATAAATCCTTGAGCTTGAATTTAGCAGCCAACAGGTAATTCTAGTTTTGCAAAGTCTCTCACACAGACTTGGTTGAAGAACTTAGTTGTAACCGGAAGGATAGAAATAGGAGCTTTTCTTACTGTAACAGAATCTTTCAGCCGGTCCGGCGATACTGTAAGAAATGTGGATTCAATCAATGTCCATGGCAGCTCAGCTTCCAGGCTCTTACTGAGCAGCCAGCCTTGTGCATGGATCTCTTACTGAAGAGTCCTCCCCTTGTTGCATGTAGAGTTGCTGGGCCTCTCCAAACCCGAGACGACACCGGAACACCTTAGAATCCTCCTTCCAGTTACTGCACCTCGGACTAGCCAGACTAGCCGGACTTGCATTTCCATATTCTGTGTACTGTGGGAGACTAGATATAGTGAATGCAGGGTTCTGGGTTTAGTAACACTTTAAGGTAAAAAAAAAAAACCGTTAGCCTTTACAACTAATACCGCTTTAAACAGCAATATAATTCCACTAGTGGTAATGGTAGGGAACAGCAACAGTAAACACAAGCAATCCAGATTTTTGAAAATTAGAGCAGCTGTGCAGCATATAAAGTCTCTTTAATTCCACCATTAAAGCAATTTTAGACATATTCATTCATAAACAATAGGAAAAGCACATATGTGGACTTGTTATCTGATATGGCGCTATGGTTTTCATATAGGGCAGTGATCAGGCTAGTTTTGACATTGTTTAACACTGTTCAGTTCATGTTAGCGTTTTGTCAAATATCGTCCTGGTTGCTCATCCAAATAATCATATCTTCTTGTTACATCAAAAATGCTATTTTATTGCACATGTATTAGTGTGATGGAAATAATGAGACAGCTGCATTTTCTGGATCATAAATCAGTCTTCTTGACAATCCTATTTCACATAAACATGTTCTGTTCCTTCATTTATTGAAATACACATTCATTTCAGCGTGAACTTGAAACTGTCAACCGCATTTTTTATCATTTCATAATTTCATTTTATAATTGTTATTTTACAATACCAATTAGATTAGTTTTATTGCAGCTACTCTGTTCTCTTCAGTGATGGCAAAAAAAAAATTAGGCTGGCTCCAGAAGAGCAAATTCTTTAATTAAGCGCCACAGGAGTAAGGCATATAAAAACAAAACATATTAAAATTTAAAGAGTCATCACACGTAAACCAGTCATAGTGGCATGAGACAATAGTCATCTGATTTATATGTATATTTATTTATACAGATGTTTTAAAGTCGATTTTTTTTTATCTTTTCAGTACACATTTTTGACTCGAGTGTCTAGATCATTAACATGTTATCATAAGTGAGAATGACCAATCACAAAATATTTGAATTTTAGAAAATTAGAAATTATTTTTATTTTTTATCCGGTCTACAATGACATTTTTTTTTTTTATTCTTCTTCTTCTTATTATTATTATTATTATACAGGATTTATATAGTGCCAACAGTTTATGCAGCGCTTACATTTTTATGGTGGTCATAAAAATGCCCAATTTCCATGGGGTATATTTATCATTATTTTCAAGATTCATTTCTTTTCAATCACAATTTGTCAATTTTTAAACAAGATTTGCCTATTGAAAGTTGGCTCAAATGAGATTTGCCTTTGTAATCATTTCATCAAACAAAATTTGCCCGCCATCTGTTCTTCAGTGGGAAAGTGCTTTGCTGTACTATTACTCCTATTTATCGGTCACTAAATGCAGATTTTTTCCCCCTATACTGACCCAAAATACATCCTTTTTCACTTAACGTAATGACCTTAGTTAAATTAACTGGTTTGAAGTAGGTACATATGTATTTTAATGTGTCTTTTGGTTTGGCTGGACCTATGCTTGTAATACAGTTTTGGCATTTCCATGATCAAATTATATTTTACTGTGAAAAAAATGATTCTCCCATGTTTTGTTCCATCTAGTTTCCTATCATAGAGGGCATGATAGGGGTGTTCAACCCCTCACTGGTAAACTTGTTTTAGGGGTCCCTTGGACCAGTGCACTTGCACATGTGGATAATTAAAGACTTAAAGTGGTTGTAAACCTTTACAGACCACTTTGTGCTACTACAGGTAAGCCTATAATAAGGCTTACCTGTAGCTACCCAGGATATCTCCTCAACCGGCGGGGTTAAGGAGATATTCTGTGCATTTGCATGCGCCAACGTTATCGCCAAATGTGCACTGACACAAACTGAAGCAATGGCACGTATGTGCTCTTGCTTCAGTGAATGTGCCGTTACCATGTGCATGCGTGGGAGTGACATCATTACAGCTCTGGCCAATCACATCACCGGAGCCGCGATACCCGGAAGTAACCCCCGGGAGTGATGTCGGCCGCCGGAGCGAGTACGAGCACTGCAACGAGGGCTTCGATCTCAGATGAATATTACATAATGAGCTAGTATGCTATACAACCCACTTTATAAAAAAGACACAACACAAGGGAAATTGTTTTTTTTATTATCATTATTTACATTTTTAGGTTCCAGCAATATCCAAAGATGTCCCATGGTGTCCAGTCCAGCATCGGCAGGTAAGTGACAGACGAAACGTAGTACTCCTTCCTTACTGCTCCAACACTTTTTTGTGCACTATCATAATTCTTGTGCTGGGCAAGATTTTATGTGTCTAAGGAACTCTGTGAATGGAGATCCCTGTTATGAACAGGAATGCCTGTTTTTTTTTCCTCAAAAATCCCTTTCAAAGCCCCCCATTAGTGTTGGTTGACTCTGGGAGGGGGAGGCATGTAATTTTGAAAATGTAAAGCTGGCTAATGGTATACCTAGCATGTCTGGTACCCAGGACTGACCATTTTCTAATCACTTAAGGGCAGAGCCTCTTTCTGAGATTTGGTGTTTACAAGTTAAAAACATTTTTGTTGCTTGAAAATTACTTAGAATCCCCCAACATTATATATTTTTTCCTAACACCCTAGAGAATAAAATAGCAGTCATTGCAATACTTTTTGTTACACCGTATTTGCACAGCGGTCTTACAAGCACACTTTTTTAGAAAAAAATTCATGTTTTGAATTAAAAAATAATACAACAGTAAATTTAGCCCAATTTTTTATATTGTGAATAGGGATGAGCTTCGTGTTCGAGTCGAACGTACGTTCGACTCGAACATTGGCTGTTCGGGCGTTCGGCGAATTCCGAACGTTTGGGCCGTTCGCGTCAAAATTCGAGTGACGCGCGCGCGGACCACAATGCACTGCGGTGGCGCAGTGCATTGCTGCCCCATGATTGGCCAAGCATGCACTGTGACCCCGCATGCTTGGCCAATCGCAGCGCCGGCAGCGAGGAGAGCCATGATTGGCCACAGGCATCCTGCCTGTGGCCAATCATAGCTCAGGCTGTGTAGTGCACGCCCCACACTATATAAGGCCGCCTTTGAGGCGGCTTCGTGTAGTGTGTTACTTAGCATCTGAAGTAGTGGGTGTTCTGTGTACCTTCAACACAGTACACACCAATCATTTTTGGCTGATTTCCTATCTTGCTGCTGTGTAGTGGTTGTTGTCTGTGCCCTGACTGCAGTATACACCACTATATTCACCTCACCTATATAGCTAGTGATCTAGCTTTAACCACTTAACAACTGCTCATTGCCGATTAACGGCTTCAGGGGGGTTGTTTAACTCTGAGAGGCCGTTAATTAACGGCCTCCCAGAATTCTGCTCTCGCGTGCCCCGAGGTGTGCGCACTCGAGAGCATCCGTGACCGCCGGGTCGCATCACGGATCACGGTAAACGGGCGCTCATAGCGACCGTTTACCACGTGATTGCTCCGTCAAATGACCGAGTGATCACTTGGAAACAAACCGGCGTCATGTTATGACGCCTGTTCCTCCCTCCCCTCTCTGTACCGATCGGTACAGCGGAGGGGAAAGAGATCGGTGTCAGCAGCGATGTGGGCTGCATCTGCAGTGCCCACATCGCTGCTCACCGAATTTAACCCCTCAATTCCCTGCCAATACTCTGCAATACCAGTGCATACTCTGCAGTACCCTGCCATTACTCTGCAGTACCCCGCCATTACTCTGCAGTGCAGTACCCTGCCATTACTCTGCAGTGCAGTACCCTGCCATTACTCTGCAGTACCCCCCATTACTCTGCAGTAACCCCCATTACTCTGCAGTACCCCCCAATACTCTGCAGTACCCGCCATTACTCTGCAGTACCCCCAATACTCTGCAGTACCCGCCATTACTCTGCAGTACCCGCCATTACTCTGCAGTAACCCCCATTAACCTGCAGTACCCCCCAATACTCTGCAGTACCCGCCATTAATCTGCAGTACCCGCCATTACTCTGCAGTACCCCCAATACTCTGCAGTACCCTGCCATTACTCTGCAGTACCCCCCATTACTCTGCAGTAACCCCCATTACTCTGCAGTACCCCCCAATACTCTGCAGTACCCGCCATTACTCTGCAGTACCCGCCATTACTCTGCAGTACCCCCAATACTCTGCAGTACCCTGCCATTACTCTGTAGTACCCCCCAATACTCTGCAGTACCCTGCTATTACTCTGTAGTACCCCGCCAATACCCCGCCAATACTCTGTAATACCCTGCCATAAATTGCCATACCCAGCCATACTCAGAGATACCCAGCCATACTCGGTGATACCCTGAAATACCCAGCCATAGACGCCCCCCACCCCTCACCGCCCTCCGGTGCTTCTACCAACTCGCCAGTACGATCAAAGCCAGAATCTTTTTTTTATTTTTTATTTCAGGCTTCCCAGCCTAGAGGTGAGATGTGGGGTCATATTGACCCCCCAGATTTCACTGTAAAGAGGACCTGTCACCCCATATTCCTATTACAAGGGATGTTTACATTTCTTGTAATAGGAATAAAAGTGATCAAAAATATATTTTTGGGGAAAAAAATGTCAAACTAACATAAATAAAGTAAAATGAACAATAAAAAAATAAAATAAAAATTAAAGTGCCCATGTCCCCATGTGCTCGCATGTGCCACACATGTGAGGTATCGCCGAGAATGTTAGAGCGAGAGCAATAATTCTAGTCCTAGACCTCCTCTGCAACTCAAAACATGTAACCAGTAAAAAAAAATTAAAGCGTCGCCTATGGGGATTTTTTAAGTAGCGACGTTTGGCGCCATTCCACGGGCATGTGCAATTTTGAAGAGTGACATGTTTGATATCTATTTACTCAGCATAACTTCATCTTTCACTTTATGCAAACATTGGGCTAACAAGTGGTTAATAATAGAGCTTGCAGTCAGTAGTGTTAGGAGATAGTGCGTGCTGTCTGCGTGCTCTGTACCCAGTACATACCGCTATAATATAGGGCAGGCCCCTACTTTCAAACATCCAACTTACAAACATCTCCTACTTGCAAACGCAAGGAGACAGCAGCAAGTGAGATGAAAAAAGATGGACGACAAAACAAATTATACAGGGGTGATAACCCTTCCCTATGTTTTCCAAAAAGCTTAAAGATAGTTTTTTTGAGTGGAGCTACACTTTAAAAATGTACCGGTTGAAAATGACAAACAGATTCAACTTAACACAACAAACCTACACAGTCCCTGTCTTGTTTGCACCGCCTGTATACTGCTGTTCTGAGTATATAGGACCTGGGGGCCACACGCATTTCCTTTTTTTAATATGGGTACGGGGTTCCCCTTAATATGCGTACAAGACCCAAATAGGCTGGTAATGGGCAGGGAGGGCTACCCATGCCATGTTTCTCAATGATTTTCAACCATATTGCAGGAACCAGATATAACATTAAAACCGCAAGCAGTTTTAAATGGTGTTATTTCCGTTTAATGTCATTTTGTGCAGGGACTGTTCTAAACACGGGAAACACGTGGCACTTCACAGGCATACTACAGACACCCCCCAGGCACCATATTTAAAGGAATATTTCACTTTTTTTTTTTCACTTTAATCGTCATTAAAATCAGTGCTCCCGCCAAAACGGCAGTTTTTAAAACTTTTTTTTGCAGTGACCCATGTCCCCTGAGGCAGGAGGCAGGTCCCCAAACCCTTTTTAGGACACTATCTTGCATATTAGCCGTTAAAATTAGCACTTTCCAATTCGAACGTTCGAGTCCCATAGACTTCAATGGGGTTCTAACGTTCGTACCGAACGCGGGGGTCGTTCGCAAGTTCTGGTGCGAACCGAACCGGGGGATGTTCGGCTCATCCCTAATTGTGAATGATAATATTATGCAGAGTAAATTGATACCCAACATGTCATGCTTCAAAGTTGCACCCGCTCGTGGAATGGCGGTAAACTTTTACCCCTAAAAATCTCCATAGGCCATGTTTAAAAAATTCTACAGGTTGCATGTTTTGAGTTACAGAGGAGGTCTAGGGCTATAATTGTTTATGGAATTAGTATGGGGCTTTAGGCGCTACCTGGACCAGACAAGATATTCTACCACGATTGATGCCCTATGACAAAGAGGTGTCATAATATACAAATTGAACTCCCCAGCCCTAAAATGCCTTACAATATGTGTAAAATAAAAATAATTCACACACAGTACTAGGTATATATACACCAAGTGCTGGGAATGGAGTAATGACCCAAAAGAGAAAAATGAAGAGAGGGAGAGAAGAGTGGTATTTGTGATCAAGGTCCCTACCGAAAAATGTCTTAATACCAATTTTCAAACACTTGCTACACCATTGCTGAGGACGTCTATGAGGAAACGCGTACAACGGAGCCACGCACACTACGTCACTTCCGGTCTGTCGAGTTCGTGGAGCGCAGCTGGAACGCACGCCGCTCCTCCACGATCTCTGTAACAGAGCCGGGGTTTTTACATAATGGTACTGCGCAAAGCTCTTTTTTCTTCTGGGTAATAGGGCTGCTGGTTATGAGCACCTAGGGCACCATTATGCTAATAATCATCGGACCCTTATAAGAGTGCATAATCACAACTAGAGTCCTAAAAACCTGGCTTTGCTCCTCCGCTATTTTTGAATGTTGGTCATTTAATACCAATTCTAATAAGCATACCATTTCTTAGGATTTCTTGGATTAACAAAAATATTTTGGGGATCATATATATTTTTTCTTATTTTTATTTTTATTTTTTCCATTTTCATTTTTTTTTTTTATTTTCATTTTTATTTTTACCTATATATATATATATATATATATATATATATATATATATGTGTGTGTGTGTGTTTTTAACATTCATTTTTTTCACCCTTTGTGATTTGGATTTGGGACTAACTGTATAAAGCTTTTTTTAATACATTTTTTAATAAATTATTTCCTTTTTGACAAATATACTACACTATGGGAATTGTTTTTTTTCTCCTCTGAGGAATCGTCTGCCTGCTGCTAAACCATCTTAAAAGGATTGCCATTCTTTTTTTTTTTTTCTTTTTTGAGAGTATTCACATAAATTTATGGTAGAAGGGAGTGGGGATGGAGGGAGCGGAATCCCCACCTTACACATATCACAAATCGAAATTAAGAAAAGGAGTCACGGGGGAGAGGAAATAGTAAGGGTAAGATAAGACCACAAGAGGATAACTTAGAACACTGAGGCGTAGAAGGTTTGTCCCCCCTTCCTCCCCCCCCTTTTTTTTTTTAACATTATCTTAGGTATGTTAAGGATCGATCCGGTCGGGTACCCGATGTGTATTTTCTTACTTCCTGTTTTTATATGAATGTTGACAATATTGAAATATCATGAATGCTAAACAAAGTGATTTGTAATAGTATGTATCAGAAATATTTTTTACTGTCTTTTGTAAATGTGGAAAACAAAAAAAAAAAAAAAGGATTGCCATTCGAGTTATTAAAATACAGCAAGAAGGTGGAAGAATCCGGTACAGGGTGCCTACAGGTGGAGATACTACATGCACGTAACAACCTAGGAGGACAGGAATCTGGTGAGTGGGGACCCAAAGGGGTGTGAGCACAGAAGTCACTGGATCTATGTGGACACGAAAGTCACCTTTTTTTGCCTGATCCGTCTGGAACTGTATAACACACTGATTGAGCACTTTGGATATATATTGCAACCCAATAGACATTGAGCACCTTAATGCAATTGTGAACATTATTTGTTGAGACACCTTATTATAATTAGTTTTTTTTATGAATTATTGCCCTTTTTAGGTAAATTTTTTCGTGGTTTTTGCACTTTTTAGCACTTTTTGCACTTTTTAGCATCTTTTTGCACTTTTTCAGCACTTTTTGCACTTTAGTGCACATTTCCTGCAATTTTTGTGCAACTTTTTGCACTGGTTGTTTACACTTTTAGATCTGAATTTACTGGTATATGACACACAATACCTTTTTTTCTTATGCGGTTAATGCAGACATGTGAATAATTTTATAAGAAGGGTTATATCATTAATATATATAGTCATCTTCTAGCTGGAATATTTTTCATCACTACATCATAATTTATTTTATACACCCTATTACTTTTTATGTATTTGTAGTGACATACCCCTGGTTTATTGCCTATAATTTTTACATACTACCAACCTTCAATCTTGTATACTTCATGCACGCTATAGATAGGGTGTATATATAACAGGTATGTAGCAAGTGTGTGAAAATTGGTATTAAGAAATTTTTCGGTAGGGACCTTGATCACAAATACCACTCTTCTCTCCCTCTCTTCTTTTTTGTCTTTTGGGTCATTACCCCATTCCCAGCACTTGGTGTATATATACCTAGTACTGTGTGTGAATTATTTTTATTTTACACATATTGTAAGGCATTTTAGGGCTGGGGAGTTCAATTTGTATATTATGACACCTCTTTGTCATAGGGCATTGATTGTGGTAGAATATCTTGTCTGGTCCAGGTAGCGCCTAAAGCCCCATACTAATTCCATAAACAGTTAAATGTCCACAGCCTCCAAATAGGGGATTGAGGTCTTGTAGGGTGGCAGCAAACTTTACCTACTCCTAAGCGCGGCTTTTCCAAAACCTTCTTTGTACCTAGGGCTGTAATTATTGGTCTTGCTCTAACGATCGTGGCAATACCTCAAATGTGTGGTTTAAACACCGTTTTCAAATGTGGCCATTGCTCACGTATGCGTTCGCTTCTGCACGTGAGATCGGTGGACGGGGCATGTTTAAAAAAACATTTTTTTCTTATTTATTTTACCTTTGATTTTAGATTTTTTTGATGTAAACATCCCTTGTAATAGAAAAAAGTATGACAGGACCTTTTAAATGTGAGATCTGGGGACAAAAAGACCTCATATCTCATATTTACACTAAAATGCACAAAAAAAACCTGTAATGTCATAATTAAAAAAAAAAGAGTCCCTTTAAGAGCATTGGTCGGAAGTGACGTTTTGACATTGCTTACACCTTGCAATTATATGGAGACAGGTGGGGGCTATCTTTACCTCACTCGTCTCCATGTCAGGCTAAGGAGAGGATCCAAACGCATTCCGCTACTACCGATGGCTCCGGTAAGCAGCGTAGGGCATATAAAAGTGATCTTGCAGTGAATCCACCTCAGAGACCAATTTTATCTTGAAGCGGACCACCCGCTGAAGAAGAGGATACTGAGGTTATGGTAGCTAGCTGCTACCATAACAACGGTATTCTTCATAAAAATAGTGACGTAAAATGACGGTGGCCAGACAACCCCCTTAAAAAAATTACATGAAGTAAAGTCCATTGTGCTAAATTGTAGGTGTGACCAAATTATGTTAATAGTGGGAGGGGACACTTTTTGGGGACCAGTGACATTATTACATTGATCAGAGCTATAAAAATCTGATCAATGTAAAAATTACACTGGCAGAGAAGGGGGTAACATTAGGGGGCGATCAGGGGGTTAAATGTGTTCCCTAGGTGTGTTCTAACTGTAGTGGAGATGGGCTGCCAGGGACATGACAGAGATAACGGTTCCTGATGTTCTGCCTCTGTACTAGGCGATCACGGGGTCGCCGGTGGACATCCAGTCCACCCAACCCGCAGAAGCGCGCCTGCAGCATGCAGTGGGCACGCGCAACTGTGCCTGCGCGAGCCGCTGTACAGCTACGGCATTTCACGCAGGAGAGCCAACCTGCTACGATATAACAACGGTGGCTGGTCGGCAAGTAGTTAAATGACAATTGCACGGTCACGCTGTACCCAAATACAATGTATGCCCTTTTCCCACAAATAGAGCTTTATTTTGGTGGTATTTGATCGCCGCTGAGTTTTAGATTTTTTGGGCTATAAACAACATTTTAAACATTTTGACAATTTTGAAAACAAAACAACAATATTTTTAACTTTTTGCTATAAAATATATATATAAAAAAAAAATCTAATCAATTTAATCCAATATGTGTTCTGCTACATATTTTTGGTAAAAAAAAATCCCAATAAGCGTATATTGGTCGGTTTGCGCAAAAGTTATAGCCTCTAAAAATGAAGGGATTTTTTTTCACTAGTAATGGCAGTGATCAGTGACTTATAGAGGGTCTGCGATATTGCAGACACTTACACTTTTCTTAAGAACTAGTGACACTGATACAGTGATAAGTGCTAGAAATATGCAGTCACTGTGCTAATGACACTGGCTGGGAAGGGGCTAAACATCAATGGTGATCAAAGGGTTAAATGTGTGCCTAGCTGGAGTTTTTTGTACTGTGGGGGAGGTGCTTGTACTAGTGGAAGACATGGATCAATGTCCCTGCTTTGCAGAGACACAGGATCCATGTCTTTCCTCCTGACAGAGCAGCAATCTGCATTGTTTACGTAGGCAGACTGCTGTTCTGTCTGTGTACCAAATGATTGGCGGGTGTCAGCAGGCATCGAGTTTGCGGCAACCACCCATCGGCTTCCGCTGTGAATAATTACAGCGGAAGCGAGCCGCCAGCGGCGTGCACCTGCTACCCAGAAGTGCAGGATCATGTATTTATTTACATGATACTGCGCACAGTGGCCGCCCTGTAGCAGTAAGAGGTTATAGAATTTTGTAGCCCCTTGGTCCTAAACTGGGGCTTTTATGTAAATTTTGTTTTTGGCTGGGCTGTAGGCACCTCAGATTGATTGTACAGTTTATCTGTCAATTAGGTTTTGCTTTTCTCACTGTCACCAGGAGATGTCACTGGTACCACAGGCCATAGTATCAGATAGTACAACTAGGATTGAGTTATGAATATTTAGTCTTCTTCCAGCCAGCCCAGGAGGAGATTCTTGGCCACTGGTGCATTCTGGGAGAGGATATTTATTTGGATGGGGCCATGTGCTCACTCTCTTGCCTATGGCCCTTCTCCCCTGGGGAGGTGCTGCTGAAGTGAGCTCTGCATGTAGGCCCAGAAGTCTGTCTGGGGCCTACTAATCCTGAGGTGGTCCTTAGGCAGTTTTGCCCAGCGTGGAAGAAGCCAAGCCACATTGAGAAGAAACCAGGGGAGGACCCTTGCTGGAGAAAGCCAGGATGAAGACTGGTCTCTCAGAAGGGCCTGGTGACTAATTTGGAGGATGCATCTACATCTAAAACATGCTTACAATGTTGCCTTGTAAGCTTAAAGGTTCTGACACTGTGAAGCTGGATCTTGTTTTACATTTGAAAACGTGTTTACAGTATCGCTGGGTCAGCTTAAAGGTTCTGGTACTCAGAAGCTGTACTTTTTCTGGATCCAAGGAGTCTGTAAGTGATCTGCTACTGGTATCTGAGAACCCTAACGCTCTCTCCTACTACCTTCTTTCAAGTTCTACATTAAAGTTTTGAAAAGATCAAAAGTGACTGGCATCCAATTTTTGTTCAAAATTCCTTATTATAGCCATGCCTCTGGAGGTCACTCACTGCCTCTAGAAGACCCAGGGGGCGCTACATTATGTTACTCCAACATTTCATATTCCTGATAGTTGCCTGCTGTAGCATGTTCTGTTCTCTTTGTGTTGCTTCCTTTATTTTAAATACCCAGTGTTCCTGCCAGTCCATCTACTTTCCTATTAAAAACTGACACTGGCTCCTTTAAGCGGGATAGCCGGTACGCTCTTAGCCAGCGGTCACGACGATCGCCGGCCACAAGCCATAGTGGGCACGAGAGGCAGAACAGGGACCTGTGTGTGTAAACACACAAATCCCTGTTCTGTTCTGTGAGGAGAGACAGATCATGTGTTCCTAATAGCTAGGAACAATGATCTTTAATTTCCTTTAGTCAGTCCCAACCCCCTTCAGTTAGAAAACACAGTCAGAGAACATAGTTAACCCCTTGGTCGCCCCTTAGTGTTAACCCATTCCCTGCCAGTGACATTTACACAGTCATCAGTGCATTTTTATAGCACTGATCGCTAATTGTCAATCGTCTCAAAAATGTCTCAAAAGTGACTGATGTGTCTGCCATAATGTCGCAGTCATGATAAAAATCGCAGATCGATGCCATTACTAGTAAAAAAAAATAATAATAATAAAAATGCGATAAATCTATGCCCTATTTTGTAGACACTATAACTTTTGTGCAAACCAATCAATAAATGCTTATTGCGATTTTTTTTTATTAACAAAAATATGTAGAAGAATATATATTTGCCTAAGCCGAGAAAAAAATTAGCTTTTTAAAAAAAACAATTGGGGCTATTTATTATAGAAAAAAATGTTGCTCTTTCTTTGTTTATAGCTCAAAAAATAAAAACCGCAGAGATGATCAAATACCACCAAAACAAAGCTCTATTTGTGGGAAAAAAGGACATCAATTTTGTTTGGGTACAGCACGGCCGCGCAATTGTCAGTTAAACCGACGACCAGTGCCGTATCGGAATAAATGCTCTGGTCATTGAGCAGCCAAATTGTCCGGGGCTGACGTGGTTAAAGAAGAATTTCAGGACCAAATGTACTAAGGCCCCATTCACACCTGAACACTTTTGTAGCTTGAACCTCCAAAAAGCTGGAGGAGAAAAAAATCAATATCTTCTGTGGAGATGGTTCACATCTCCACTGCAAGTCGCCTCAAGCCAAACGCCTGAAGCGCAAAAAAGTTGACGACCAGTGACAAAAATGGAAGCGATGGAGCATTCTATCCGGTTTAGCGATTGTAAACAGCACCCGTAAGTTTAAAGAAAGCATACCCATCTTGGTATGATCTGAAGAAAAGGGCTGAGGAGGGAGGGTCAAATAGAAATAATGAGTACCTGTCACTGGCTATAATTATCAATGATTGTCGGGTTGCTAGGTACCTAAAAAAAAAAAAACCTAAAGATATATATTTTTCTTTTTTACAGTTAAACTACTTAAAATAAAGTGGAAATGCTTACAGGATGCTTATTCATGCCACCTTAAGTTATTCCATGCAAAAGTGGGTCTGCAGCATGTCCATCCTCAGAATACATGCACGCCAAGGAAATGGAGTTCCTCAGGCAAATTTTGGCTAGGGCGAGGTAAACTAGCATCTGCAATTATGTCTCTTTTATATAATTAGGTATTTAGGATGATCTAACAAGAAATTTCCATTTATAATACAGAAACCAGCTGGGAGCATTCTGCTACACAAAAAAATCAAAAAGCAGAGGAAATCATTGGAGATGAATCAACACAGGATACAGCTATGCTACCGTCAACTTTATCATCTATAACCCTAATTCCTGATGAGGATTCTAATAACACTACACCAACTACATGTGTACGTGCACCTTGTTCACGTGCAAGTACGAGTGCAACTAGAGGGAGGACAACAAAGTTGGATTTCAACAGAATGTTGGACATTATGTCCACTATGACCGTATGATGGGAAACCAGACAGAGGAACAGTTTTTCCGGTATCTAGAGGGGATGATGGCTAGAATTCCCTTTGAACTGAAAGCTATGATGTGGGCAGGTGGCATTAGGTACATAGGCACATTCATCCTGCCATCTGACCAAAACTCCTCATTCAAAAATTCGAAAGGACAAAATAAGTCCCAAATAAATACTGCTCCAATTTATAATCCCACAAGTCACTCCACCACCCCTCAGCATTTTGCACAGGTTATGAATGTGCCAGCATCAATGACCCTTCCTATTCGCCAGCTACCAATCATCTTGCAATTACCCAAGGTACAACAGGGTGCAGCCACCACCCACTAGATGCTGTTCTAAAACAAAAATGTTTTATGCAAAATATTCTATTTTTTGGCTGATTTTATGCTAAAGTTTTGTGAAGAAAAAATTATTTAGAGCTTTTTAAAAAAAAAATAATAATAATACATGTATGGGTTAAAAAATGTTTTGTAAAGTTTTGTTAAAAAAAGAGTAAAGTTTTTTCATATGTGTATTTGTATTTATTCGATTTGTAACTCTACATTTATAAACATTGATTAGGGGTTCTTTGTGTTAAGGTCAACTTACCTCAGTGTGATGATTATCCTTTTGAAGTAGGTGCCCATTCGCCCCAAACTTACATTTCTGTCTCTGTGTATATATGTTTTTGGTCTCTGCAGTCCTTGGAATGGATATTGTATAGATGAAGTAAAGCTACATATACATACAGTAAAAAATAAAATTAGACTTCTTATCATTAAATGTAAGATTTTTTTTTAAATTTAAAATGTAAAGTAATGCAAAAAAAGGAGTTTGAGCTATCTATAGCAACCTCTATGTCATTTATGAACCAGTTAAACAGGTAGCGCCTTGTGGTACTACACTAAGAAATCCATACCATTCCAAAGATATGCTATTTATCACCACCCTTTGATCAGGCTCATGTACCAGTTTTCCATCCAGGTACATACACTATCGTCAATGTAAACAGACCTCATTTTATAAATTAAATTGATGGTAAAGTCTCGTTTTTTTTTTTAGATAATACTTACCTGCTCTGTTCAGTGGATTTGCCCAGAGCAGCCTGGATCCTCCTCTTCTCAGGAACATCTTCAGATCTCCTGGCCCCTCCCACCTGTTGAGTGCCCCACAGCAAGAAACTTGCTATGGGGGCACCCGAACCGAGCCACAGCTCCCTGTGTCCATTTAGACACGCCTGGCCCTGCCCCCTTTCTCTGCTCATTGGTTGACTGACTTTGATTGTGGCGCCTCGGTCCCCGCTGCTGTCTCAGCTAATGAGGAGGGGAGTCCCAGCCTGGATCTAGAGGGGGCTCAGGTAAGTATTAGGGGGCTGAGGGGAGCTACTGCACACAAAAGGCTTTGTATCTTAATGCATAGAATGCTTTAAGATAGAAAAACCTTCTGACTTTACAATCACTTTAAGGTTTGATGGGGTACTATGTCAAAAGCTTTGGATAAATCTAGATACACTACATCCACCGGCCTTTCCTCTATCCAGATTACAACTCAATCAAAAGTTAACTGATTGGTCTGGCGAGTATACTCTTTCATACAACCATTCTGTTTTCATCAGGGGACGTTTTGGAAATGCTCTGAGCAGAGGCGGCTCTAGATTTTGTGAGGCCCTAGGCAAAACTTAGACATGAGGCCCCACTCACGCCCATAATGGAAAAAACAATGTGAGTGGCCAAGAGTGAGTATAGATATCCCCAACTTAGTTATCAGATGCAACAACATGAGTCCCAGACTTTGGAAGCAACAGTAGTGTAGAGTGAGGAAAAGCCCTTCCCTCAGTTTTTGCCATGAGACTGGAGCAGAAAAGGGAACTCTAAACTGCCATTGTTCGGTAGCCACAACACCCCAGAGTGTCGGCACCTGTTGTGGACCACACCTTCTGCTGCTGCTACTGTATTATTAAGAATTTTTCCTGGCAAGATTCAAACTTACAAGATGTACCCAGCTAATGTCATATAATACATAAGATGAATCTTGCTAGAAATTTCTGGGTAAATCTCAACAAATTTTGCTTCGGCATAATTACTTTTATTTTCACTGGGAACATTTAATCAGCGAGTTATTGATAAATAAACCCCTATTAAAAAAAAAAAAAAAAGCAAACAAAAATAAAAAAAAAGCAACATGAAAAAAAGTCTGAAATAAAGTTAAGAAAAGTGTTTGCCATTATAAAAAGTGCAAATGATGATGGCAAGGACTGTTCTTAACTTCATATCTGATTCATTCCTTTTTGGTGTTTTGGGAGTGCCCTTCTATTAGAACACTGCAGCAACCCACAACACAGATTCATCTATTCGCTTTTAATATTATTATTTTATATTCTGAGCGCCACACAATAAGGGGAATTTATCAAAACTCAATCAGCCAGAATCCAGAACAGATGTGCATGTCAACCAATCCGCTTCTATCTTTGATTTTCAAAGTTTAAGTGGTTCTAATGTCAAAAGGTTTTTCACCTTAACATCTTAATGCATTCTATGCATTAGGGTAAATAACCCTCCAGTAGCTGCCCCCCCCCCATCCTTCCCAAATGCTTACCTGAGTCCTGTATCGATCCAGCGCTGTTCCTATCTGCAGATCTTCTCTCCCCTTCTCTCACAGGCTTGGCAGAAAGCAGTGGGAGTCCTTAGCTCCCACTGCTTTCGGTCAAATCCAGTGAAGAGGGAGCAGGGGGAGGAGTCAACCCACACTGTGTGTGTCTTTAAACCCACACAGCCCAGCTTGAGAGTGACTTCCTATGGGGGGCACATGGAGAGGAGGTGCAACAGGAAGCATCATCAGGGTACCCCAGAAGAGGAGGTAAGGGGCCACTCTGTGAAGTATCCTTGCACAAAGCAGGTGAGTAAAACATATTTTTTTTGCCCTTACAATTGTTTTAACTTAACAAGCTGATGATAGAAGCTGATTGCCATATACAGTTGCTCCAGATTCTGTCTGCTTTAGTATTGTAAACAAATTTTCCCCAATGTGTTTTATCCCACATAAAAAAAAAAAATGTTTCAAAACTTTAAATTCACTAAATTCATATAACATTTTGAGTAAATGAATCTGAAGCAGAACAGAAACTTATCTCTTTAAGTTTATAACAATAGGATATACTGTTTGTACTATGCAGGTAAGAGAATTGATTTACATAATAGGCTGACAGGTACAGTAAGTCAGCAGTAATATAATTGACAGCCATCCCTGCATACAGTATTTTATTAAACTGTCATTTTCTGTTTGTCAGCAAACATAATCTGAATTTCATTAACATTGACCTTGGACCACTGAATGCAAGCAGAAGACACTATCTCCTCGCAGTCCATCCATATCAATGGGCTTATAACTTAATGCTAGTTGTACCCTGTGTTATGTTAGCTAGTGTTGCAACAATTCCAACCGCTGCTAGCTATTTTTATGTAATTTTGCTGCATATTTATTCCAATACCATAAAAAATACATTTTTAAGAATGAGTCATTTATGAAACTTTCAAGGATTTATACATTGATTTTTCACTCTATACTTCCATTGTGTTCCTCATTTATTAGTTGCAGGAATTCTACAGTTACATTGCAAGTGGATTTTCTCTCATGTGAGCATAATTTACAAAAGCTACTTAAAATAAAGAAGAAAACTGAGCATATTTTGTCCAGGCAGTACCTACATTGCCTTTGGCCAATCTCACCTACAGTTCATTTTTGTTTTCAAAGGTGATGAGAGATCTAAAAATTAAAATATGGTTTTGTCAGTTATGACGAAACTAGTAGGGTGGAGTTTATGCTAATTCTCACCATACTAGTTCCTATGTGATCTGCAGACTGTTTTTTACCTTGGAAACTGTTTTATACTTGTCTGTTTGGACTTATGCTACCTCAATAAACCATGGTGGTTTTATGCTATGTTGGCGTTCTTTTTCTCCTTTCTTTTATCGTATTTGGGAGCGAGAAACTGAGAGAGCAGCCACCTGTGTTGATACTTCCATCATCCTGTTTATATTCTAAGGACGGTTCATATGTATTATACTCTACCGCGCTTTACTAGGCTCCTATAACATGGGGTAAGGTAAGGACACAGCCTTTATTTTTTCACGGTGGAAGGTGCAATTTTGGTGTTCAATTGTTTATCATCACTGAGACATGAATATTTAAGAACTTTATTTATGTTGTATTTCCTCATGGATTTGAATGTTAATATTTTAGATGTTAGCATTTTGGTTTTATCACTTGTAATTTTAGCTCTGCAATTTTGGGTTATATATTATTCTGCTGAATTCTCTGAAACTCCAATGATGAGAAGCACCATTACTGGGTCACACAAAGGTGAAGAAGGGATTATGTACTTGGGCTTTATTTCTGAACAGTGGGGTTGATTTATTAAAACTGGAAAGTGCAAAATCTGGTGCAGCTGTTCATGGTAGCCAATCAGCTTCTAACTTCAGCTTGTTTAATGAAAAAAGTTTAACAAATCAACCCCAGTGTGTTTTTCCTTCAAAAGTAGTGATAACCATTGGGCAAATGCAAGTGTTTTTTGCAAACATAGTGTAAAGACCTTCATCTGCTAGACCCAGTAAAGAGCATAGGGGCTGCTTTTAATCTGACATCATCTGTCATTAACAAATGTTAGGCGATGCTTTATTAAAATTTTAGAATATGACAGCTTCCCACACAGTACTATATCCCTGACCCCATTCGTCTATCTGGATGGAGCGTGATGGGAGCCTGTAAGTGGAGCTTTTTGGGAAACCGAGAAACTAGTTCCCCATTAGATCGGCCAGTTGACTGACAGCGTACATCAGTGTGTGTATTTGAAGGGCACTATTGGACAGAAAAGCGGGCATGGATCTGCCTACCGTCGCACTGTCAATCAAAAGCTAGGCAGACTCTCTAGGCAGTAACTAGTCTGTCAGCCCCCTCACTACAAAACTCCTTGGCCATGCACCTGCCAGTGTTATAGGTGTGGTGACTTGGGAGAAAGGGAGGGAATGAAAGAGTCCAGTATGGACACTCCAACCTCAGTGCCTGGCATTGACAGAGTCATGTACCTGTCTGTTATAGGTACGTGAACACCTATAATTTTGGTGAGGAGGCCGATGCAATTCTAAAGGATGTCTACAAGGGTGTCTTGTGTATTTAACTATTAACCACAACCTTATGAGTATGTATGCTGTAAACCTGTGCACAGAATAGAAGCTGCCATTGCTGACTTTTCTTAAAGGGTACAAGCCCCAGGACTGCCATCCTTATTGAGTTTCAGTACTTACTAAGTCACCATCAATCATATGGGGGGGGGACTATGATTTTTTTTTCCATTTTCTGTCCGATTTTCTACAGCAAAAGTGACATTTACAAAGAAATAAATATATACAGTTTGAACCCCCAGGAAATTAAACTTCTTTAAAAAAAAGTGTTTATTTACTATAACCGTCACATGTTTTTTGTGTTGTTAGTGTGGCCTGTATACTTTTGGCATGGGCAATCTCCTCATATCTCTTTTTTCTATGTGCCTTTTTTTTTGTACTTGTGCTGTTCACATCTAAGCCCCGGTTCACACTGTCACATTGCATGTGATTCACACAGGAATTGCACCGCATTTCTGTGCAAATCAAATGCAATTCTGTGCACTGAGATTTCAGCCCATCACTTTGTATTGCTCAAATTGCACCGCATCTGCATGAAAAATGTGCAAGCACCATGTTTTTGCTGCACTGGAATCAGATTGTATGAGTGTTCATACCCATGCAATCTGACAAATGCACTGCGTTCATATTGAATCATAAAAACAACAAAAAAAAAAAAACAGAAGAGAACCCTACAAAAGTCCCCTAAAATACACAGCCAACCCTTGGAGGGGTCTTTTTGTAAACAAAAAAGCTCACAATGAAATGTTATTTGCTGGAAATTTTAAACACTTTTTTCTTTGTAAGTGTCAGTGCTACTACATTACAGAAATGTGCCCCTTCAAATGCAGGATTAGACATGGTATTTAAAGGAATTTGTAATTGTTTCCTTTAAGCATTTAAAAAATCAATGCTCCTAGCCGAAGGACTTTATTACAATTTTTTTCTTCATTGGTACATGTTCCCCATGGCTACCAACTCTTCCCCCCATGCCAAGGTCCTAGGTGTAATCCTGAACTCCGAACTGACCTTTCGGCCCCCTATCCTATTGCTATCCAAAATTTGCCGCCTCAACCTCCTGAACATCTCCAAGATATGCCGTTTCCTAACCAATGTCACCACAAAGCTTCTAATACACTCCCTTGCTATCTCTCGACTTGACTACTGTAACTCCTTCCTCATTGGCTTACCTCTAAATAGGCTATCCCCACTTTAGTCCATCATGAACACTGCTAACAGGCTCATCCACTTTTTCAAAAAAGTGAAAAATAAGAGTAGCCTCTAAAATCAATAACAATGAATAAAGAATGTAGAAAAAGAGGTTGTACCATCATCCAAAGACTGATGCCCTGTACAAATGGTCGGACATTCCGACCACAAAATCTGTCGGATTTTTTCCGATAGTATTTGGCCGAAACTTGTGTTGCATACACATGGTTGGACAAAGTTGTTGGAAAAGGCCTCCCAAAAAAATATGGCAAGTGGACTATCTCGGTACAGTACAAAGAAGGTAGATGTAGATATGTAAGCACATATAAAAAAATAATACAAATGTTTATTAATACATAATTGGTAAAACATAACAAAAAATCTGTTACAAATTAAAAACATTCTTAACAATCCATGTCTATCACCAAGATAATACTCCCCAAACGGGGTAGGTCACAGTGGGATAGTTGATCACAGATAACATCTCAACTAATTTTGCGGACTAATGCCGCTTCATCAGGAGGGTATCTGTAATTTGATTAGCACATGATCAATGACAATATAATTGGTCAAAGACATTAAAAGGTAACAATGTTTAGTACAATGTCAATCAAATAATACATTTATATGAACAGGGACTGCTTACCCACATCCTGGTAGGCACAAGGCACAAGGTGTCACCAGTAATGGGGGTCTCCCGTGCAGGGCTGCTGTTAGAAATCATGGGGCCCCGTACAGCCTACCTGACAGGGCCCCCCCCCTGTGCCCTGCCAATCATTAGTGGTCGAGACATTCGGCACATGTATACTTTTATCCATGTATATGTGTGGCTGTGGGTAATGTCTCCAGTTATGATTGGCAGTGCACAGGGAGATGCTAACTGTTAAGTCTTGATTACTTTTGTGTTTTGGGTGGGGGGAGGCAGTAAAAATATGCAGCTGAGCCACATTTTTACCATCCCCCAACCACTCCCCCTTATGCAGCAAAGGCACTACTTCTGTAGTACACCTGCAGGGTGTTTTACACAACATCCCGTCACTACTGCAGCACTATGGCAGTAGTGTCTTTGCAGCATAAAGGGGGAGTGGTTGGAAGATGGTAAAACTGTGGCTGAGCTGCACATTTTTACTGCCTCCCCCCCCCCCCCCCCAAACACAAACGTAAACAAGACCTAACAGCATCTCGCTGTGCTTATGTGATTATCATCATTATGATGATGATCACACGGTATAGATGTTGTATGCCTCTCTGTATGTTTGTTTCTGTACTGTACCTTCCAGAAAACGTGAGCCTGCCCGTTCATCGGGATCCTTATGCTGCCTGCGCTGTCAACCACTTCTCTCTCGTCTCCCGCTCAGATACAGCCCGTCCTCTGCCCTCCTCGGTTACTAAGGGAGGAAAGGAGAATCACTCCGCCAGAGATCGGCTGTCATCAGCCGCGGCCAGCAGGAACTTTAAAAAAGTGCGGCGCTGGCTTAAGACGCCTGCACCCGAAATTGAAAAAATAGTCCCTCTCTGCTAATACCTCCTGGGCCCCTCTGCTGTACTGATGGGGCCCAGGTAAAATAGATTTATGCTACAGCAAGCCTAGGAGCATTATCAATGCTTTCACCTGGGCAAAGTGCCAAAGCTGAAGAATAAAGTTGTCTGGGCCCCCCTGCTGGCCGGGCCCGGTACAGTAGGGCTGGCTGTACTGCCCTATCAGCGGCCCTGCTCCCGTGGTGACTAGAGGGGACTAACAGGACAATAAGCTAGAAAGTAGATGGAATAAGGTAAATGCGATGGGTAAACTATGTACTGGAGAATATTGCAGGTGAAGGGATGTGAAAAATGTGACCAGGATGAGTTAATTAAGAAACTGTAGGTGGAAATATCTGGCAGTGAAAGTGTGATGGGTGAAGGACAGTGAAGGGTCAATTAATGAAAACGAGGAGCTGGAACTGATGCATAGGGGAAAGATTGGAGAACACGGGAAAAAGTTAGTTGAAATGTGAAAAGTGTGAAAGGTGAGGGTGAAAATGGGATTCAAGGTTATGTGTGGGATAGTGAAGGGAGGTATTGGGCAAAAATAGGGAAGAAAAAGAGAAGAGGTGAAAGAGGGGGGAGGGAGAAAAAAGGGGATGTGTGGGAGAGGTAGAAAAGGAGAGCCAAAATAAAGAGGGAAGAAAAAGGAGTGGAAGGGATGGGGAAAAATGGAGAGGGAAAGAGTAGGGTGGTGGGAACGGAAAGGTATAAACGGAAGAGGAAAAAAAGAGAAATAAGGAAGAGAAGTAAAAAGGCGGGGTGGGGGGGAGGGGGAATGAAGGAAGAGGGGAAAGCAGGGAGGCAGGGAAAGGAGGGAGAAGAGAGGGAAGGATTGTGGCACATAGACAGGGGATATGAAGTGAGTAAAGTGGGGATCTGTGAAAAAAGACATAGTACTGCATATACCTTGTATCAAAATACAAAAAGCTGAGGGTCCCACTGGGAAGAGGGATGCCAGTGTGTAACGATAATATGAAGCACCATGGGAAGAGGGTAGAGAGTGATATTCATCAACAAGTTTAGAGAACTGTGCACTGGCAGGGCTTGATAGACAGGGATAACCTCAACTATCTGATTTCCAAACATTCGCAAACCCCCACTTTTTACAGGTTGCCAAAGACACACAAGGATCTTTCCCACCCCCCAGGTAGGCCCATTGTATCCGGCATTGGTTCCTTAATGGACAATGCTTGCAAATTAGTAGACAGCTTTTTGATGCCACACGTACTGAGCTTACAGACCTCCTGAGACACATTGAGGGGTCTAAGGTCCCTCGAGACTTCCTCCTCATGGCGATTGACGTTGAGTCCTTTGTTGCAATATATATATATATATATATATATATACATTATATGTTGTTATATATTTATATATATATATGTGTGTGTGTGTGTGTGTGTGTGTGTGTGTGTGTGTGTGTGTGTGTGTGTGTGTGTGTGTGTGTGTGTGTGTGTGTGTATGTCCATGTATTTTATATATGGTGTTATATGGATACATACAGTACAAGATTGACCAGGCCAGATTTCAGTTGACTGAGTGACTTGTCCAAGCCAACTCAATTACACATATCAAAGGGGACTTGTTGACCAAAAGGTTATTAAGGTGGTATCTGTTAATCTAATTGCACATATTGAAGGAAACTTGTTCATGTAAATATGCAAGAATGCCAATTAGGGCAGTTTATGACTACAGCTGTTCACAGCTAGGGGTCATCTTCTGCCTCGCTGAAAAACACATGGAGATCAAAGCATTTAATGGAAAGGGCCCATCAAATTGCGCAGCCATTGAATGTGTTGTGGATATAACATGGCGTTCAGTCTTGTCTGGGTGTGTGATTATGAAAACACAGGTCTAGGAGACATGTCATAGTACTCTGTTGGATTTTGTCATCTGTTGCTAGACGTTGTTCTGTGTTGGAAGTCAATAAAGTGCATCTCTCTGGAAGAATTGGGTTGCTGCGGAAGAGTACTTATAATAACTAATTAATTATCTACCCATTATATAGTATATAAAAATATATCACTACATCCTTGTACTCGAGCATTCCCCATGATAGGGGAGTGTCAATGGCCAGGTCTTTTCTAATGGAACAGGAACCTACGTCCTGGCCTCTAAATAAATTTTTTTTACAATTATTATCTTTGCTACTTACATGGAATGTCTTAATTTTTTGAAGCTGTACATTTTATACAGGCCCAAGGCGTGGCCATGAGCATGTTCTGTGCCCCTGTCCTACGCTAATTTATTCCTCGAAGCCTGGGAAAGAACAGGCGATCAACACATGACCTTCTTACAGTCTGTGCTCTTTTGGTATAGATTCATAGATGACCTATTTATGGTATGGACTGGCTCTGTATCCCAGTTAAACAAATGTATCCAGCTATTGAATGTCAATTCTATGAATCTACATTTCACGGGTTCATTTTTGATGGTACACAGATCCCATTTTTGGACCTGTTCATCAATAACCCTGCGCTTACATATCTACATCTACCTTCTTCTTGGTTGGGGACCAGGCTCCCAATCTCTTTCCCAGAAAGTGGAAATGTTTTATTGGCAAATCCTGTTCCAATCGATTTGAAGTTTACTAAAGCCTGTTTAAACCAAACCCAGGGCATGTTGGCTCATCACTAGTCATTATGCATTGTAATGTTTAGCGCATACGAGTCACCTATGGGTTTAATAATATTATGGTTATTACTAGTTTTATCATTATGATTAATTCTTTTTATTTTGTATTTGAATTGAGTGGCTTACTAAAGTATGTTGGTATTTAAATTAATTTGAATGTGGGAGAGTTGGCTCTGATGAAGAGGGTACATCCTCTTACTAAGGCATCAGTGGTGTGGCACAGATGGTCAGACATCTGGGCTTGTATATAGAAGATATTTTGGATTTTATGGAAGATTTGTAATATGCATGTATGTAAAGTGCTTTTGTGTGTGCAATACCTTTTACTAATTAAAGTTTTATTGAAGATCTTATACTATGCTGTAGCACTTTCTGTTTATTTCACACTGCATAAACAAATTACCATTGGGGACTTTCATATTACTATACTGACAGGTTTCTTTAAGTACATTCATGCCCATTATTTTCCCTATAGCATTAGAGAACACCAACAATTAACTTTTGATTGTACATGTCTTGACAAATAGCAAGCACCACAAGGTATCTGTTACTACCTTTATTAGCCTCTCTAATGTAGTTCTGTCAAACTGCCGTTCCCCTGTCCATTAAGAGTACTTCAGTGGCCATTAAGGGCAGTCTAAATGGACAGGCTGCAGACAGGAGTGAGGAAAGCAAGGCCCGTTGCAACAAAGTAAATCAGAGAAGCACGTCACTTGTTTTCCTTTGTGGAATACTATAAGTTAGACACTCTCCTCAAAGTTTGTGAGATATTTAAGTTCAAAATACATAATACAAATGGGGGGGGATTTACTAAAGCTGGGGAGTGCAAAATCTGGTGAAGCTCTGCAGAGAAACCAATCTGCTTTTTTTTTTTTTTTTTTTGTCAAAGCCTAATTGAACAAACTGAAATTAGAAGCTACACCAGATTCAGAGCACTCCAGTTTTAGTAAATGTCCCATACATTGCACTGGGACAACGTCTGAGGTAAGGTTCCTGTTTGTTGCTGTTGCACTCTGTTCTGTTTGATCAGCCTAAACTGGTAATGTTATATCTTGTCTATTGGTTACAATTTGGCTTAGTGAATGGTCCCTGACGCCTGTCCTTTTGCAACCTTTCCTGATTTCTAGGCCTTTTATGACTATTTGTGCCACTTGCTTTACCCTTCCCCTCATAACTCATAACCATTTATCTGAGGACTGAGATTTAGACAGGTTCAACATTTCTTGTAGGGGGTATGTCCACCCTGCCTTAAGCTGGAGCGTCTCCTTAAATGTAGTACTGTCTGGCTGTACTCAGTTAATACTGTCTACAGTGGCATTTTTTTGTAAATGGTAAAATTGGCATTTGTTGCCTGAAGTTGCTTGAACCCAAAATAATTATATATTTTCTGTAAGGAGAGGCCATGTGAAATAAAATGGTGGCAGTTGCATCTATGTATGTTGCACGCTACTTGCGCAACTGTTCATCAAACACATATTTTCAGGAAAAAATACACTAAAATGATTTTTAGTGCAAACAAAAACTATATAATAATATTTTTTTGTAAAAAAAAAGAAAGCTGGGGTTGTGTCGTGTAAATAGATGCCAAACATTTTAAGTCCTAAAATTTCATGCACACATGAAAAATAAAAATAAATGATGGTACCCAAAATTTTCGCTAGGCAACACTTTAAACGTCTTTAACCACTTCAATACCGGGCTCTTTCATCCCCTTCCTGCCTAGGCCAATTTTTAGATTTCGCCACTGTCACACTTTGAGTGAAAATCATGCAACGCTGTACCCTTATGGAATTTTTAATCATTTCTTTCACACAAATAGAGCTTTCCTTTGATGGTATTTTGAATGAAAAAAAACCCAGAAAATTTAGAAAAAATATGTTTTTCTTTGTTTCTGTTAACCACTTAAGCCCCGGACCAAAGACCAGAGCACTTTTTGCGATTCGGCACTGCGTCGCTTTAACTGACAATTGCGTGGATGTGCGACGTGGCTCCAAAACAAAATCAATATCCTTTTTTCCCCACAAATAGAGCTTTTTTTTGGTGGTATTCTATCACCCCTGAGATTTTTATTTTTTGTGCTATAAACAAAAAAGAGTGACAATTTGCTATAATAAACATCCCCAAAAAATATATACATTTTTTTTCCCTCAGTTTAGGCCGATATGTATTCTTCTAAATATTTCTGGTAAAAAAAAAAAAAATTAGCCCTTATTGATTGATTTGCGCAAAAGTTATAGCGTCTACAAAACAGGTGATAGTTTTATGGCATTTTTATTAATATTTTTTTTTTTTTTACTAGTAATAGTATTGGCGGGAATCAGAGATTTTTATCATGACTGTGACATTATGGCGGACAGATCGGACAATTTTGGGACCATTCACATTCATACAGTGATCAGTGCAATTAAAATGCATTGATTACTGTGTAAAAGTGACAGGCAGTGAAGGGGTTAACTACTAGGTGGCGCTGTAGGGGTTAAGTGTGTCCTAGGGAGTGATTCTAACTGTGGGGGGGGCTGTGTGTGACACAACACTGATCACCGCTTCAGATTACAGGGAGCTATGATCAGTGTCAGAAAGGGGAAATGCGTGTTTACCTTAGTTCTTCCTCTCAGTGAGACGATCACTGGTATCCCTGCGAACATGGGGTCCGTGGGACCCGCAATGACGCTTACGGAGCGTTAAAGAATTTTGCAAGTAAATAATCTTTCTTCATAAATTTAGGTCAAACTGTTTTCTGATACACGTAAAAATAACCCAAATCAGTGTATATTATTTAGTCTGTAGAATGTTATAGAGTCTACAAACTATGGTATGCATATATATATATATATATATATATATATATATATATATATATATATATACGAAAATGAATCAATTAAAAAAAACTTAATCAATTGTTTTCACATTTGTTTTTTTACATGCTGTCACCAGTGCAGTACAGCGTCATCATATAGCTGGTGTGGCGGTGATCAGGGACACTGACTGGTGACAGTATATAAAATGTAAAAAAAAAAATGTTTTATTTTTATATTTTTAACACACTGTGACCAGAGAAATGCAGTGTTATCATAGTAACACTGTATTATTCTGAGAAAGTAATGAGGATTTTTTTTTTTTACACATTATGATTGCTTATACCAGTAAATTTTACTATTATATATGTTATAAGCAACCATTTTTACTGAATGAAATTGATTCATTCAATGGTTACTATTGTGGTTAGCTGTGATTGATCATTGCACACCATATGATATGTGTTTACATTGGGGTGTTTACAGGGGTGAGCTTCAAAAATGTTTTTCTTATTTTTATTTGTTTTGTTACAATTTATTTTTTGATTTACGCTTTTTAAAATGTAACTTTATCACATCTATCTATCACAAGGGGGAAAACACGGCAGCTGATCATGCACAGTTTTTGCTTGATTAGTTGCACCCTTGGCTACCCTAGCCAAGGAATTACAGCTGTGAACACAGAATTGACATAATACATGTTGCTTTTAGGTTCACTAGTCGCAGAGGTGATTGCTGCAGGAGCAGCCATGAGCTTGTATCAACTCCTTGTTTACCGTGCCATTTATAAACATACCTTAGTAGGCAAAAGGTTAATTGATATAATCTGTCTTTGTTTGGCCTTACCATTTACAACCCAGCCTGGTTGTCTACTACTGCTTGCTGATGGGACTGGCCCTAGCAATAAATTGGGATGAGGCAATAGCTCTGGATTACTATTTATTTCCTTTCCTGGCCAACCACTAGGAGGTTTATTGCCAGAGGAGAATGCTGAGGACAAGCTTACATAATTGGGTTGTCCTTGTGAAAAGGTCTTTCTCATCCTTCTCCAGACTCAGGCCTTGCTGGTATGGATAAGAGCTAATCATAACACAGTTTGCCAGAAATGGAACTACTGCTGGAGGTGTCATGGAAAGCTGTGTGAAGCTGGAGCCTCATAGGGAGACTGGGAATAAGACTAGAGCTACACTATTTAGCTAAGGAGGCCACTGTTTCTCACCACCAACCACACTCCAAAGACACGGTCCTGAGGCAAATGCTAGCCTACGTGACCTCTAAGGGTCCCCACAGCTGAGTGTTACCCAGGGCTTTTTTCAGCGGTAACGTGGGGAAACGCAGTTACGGCACCTCCTGGACTGACTGTATGTTGATGAAGGGTGTTCGGGTGTTCTGCAGGGTATTGATGCTCACTGCTGGGAGATCTATTTTAGCTAGATGGGATCTATTTTTGCGGGGGGGGGGGGGGGTGTCTATTGTTGCTGGGGGGTCAGTTGTTGCTGAAAGAGATCTACTTTTGGGTGGAGGGGTCTATTATTAATGGCTATTAATGCTGGCTGTGCAAAGATCTGTTGATGCTGCCAGGAGTCCACTGCTGTTAGGGGGATCTATTGGTGCTGGTTGCAGGGGGTCTATGTTACTGTTTTTCTTGATATCATTACCAAATTCCCTACAAATTACTTAGCAACACAAAATTATACTTGGTTCTATATTGTGTAAAAAGGGCGGTACTGGGAGGTGGGTAGGGGATGGAACCATGGGATGGTGCTCGGAGGTGGGTAGGGACGGAGAGTTCCCGCACCTATTGTCTGAGAAAAAAAGCCCTGGTGTTACCCCATACCTACTAAAGATGACATAAAGGCTCAATATCAATCTGTGACAGTGAATTCGTTTGGAATATAGCACTATCATCCAACCTTCAATCATCATAGAGTACAACTGTCTTTTCAATCCTATACCATAACAGTTACATTATTATTGATTCAGATTATTAATTCTTACTGCCATCTTCTCTGTCACTTTTTTTTACTCTATTACAGGCATACCCCACTTTTAGGTACACAATGGGGTTTATTTACTAAAGCTGGAATGTGCAAAATCAGGCTCACTTCTGTATTAAAACCAATGAGCTTCTAACCCCAGATTGTTCAATTAAGCTTTGGTAATTAAACTTGGAAGCTCATTGGTTTCTATGCAGACGTGAGCCTGATATTTCACTATCCAGTAAATAAACCCCATTGTGTACTTAAAAGTGGAGTATGCCTGTACTGGTTTTGAAGCAATCTAATACATTTTAAATTATATACAGCCTTAACAAAAAAACATTTAAAACTATGGTTACATTTACAATGGCATGCACTCTAATCAGGTGTACCTTTTAAAACTATGCTAGCAATACCTTGGAAAATAGCAAAATAATATTTTAAAATACTTTTTTATGTTCTTTACTGGCTTTGTTTGATCGCCTTTTCTGAGAAATAGCACACGCAGTAAAGGAAATAAATGCATTTACCTTTGAAGCCTTTACAATTTATAAGACCACAGTGAATCTCTGACATACTATGTATAAAAATAATAATTTGTCTTCTACTAGCTTACATGCTCTGCATTTTTCATTTCTGAAGAGCATGTAAACATATAAATTTATATATGTATATGGCTTTTTGTAAGCTTTTTTTTATTGTACTCATAAGCAATGTGTCTGCATTTTTATTTTCCACATATAACATTTATAGATTGATGAGACTAATCAATACTCTTACTTCATTTTCAGATTTTGTTCATAATGTTAGGTGAGTTTTCCAAGCAGTCGGAAATGTAAAAATGCACTATATGCATTTCATACCGTGGTGATATTGCTCTAAAGCTATCATTTTACCAAGAAACCTAGAGATATCACTTATTCTATACTTAGTGGGACTGATTACTTAGGAAGTACATTTATCACATATCTCATTAAATAGTTTAACCGCTTGCCGACGGGCTCATGCCGATATACGTCAGCAGAATGGCACTCCTGCGCAAACTGACTTACCTGTACGTAAGTCCACAAAAGCAGGATAACAGGCGCGTGTGTGGGAGTGTTCCCGCGGGTCCTGTCCTATTTTTAGCACTGATCGTTGTATAAATGTCAATGGTCCCAAAATAGTGTCAAAAGTGTCGTATCTGTCTGCCACAATGTTGCAGTCCCGATAAAAATCGCAGATCACTGCCATTACTAATTAAAAAATAACTAACTAATAAAAATGCTATAAATCAATCCCCTATTTTGTAGATGCTATAACTTTTGGGAAAACCAATCAATATACACTTATTGCAATTTTTTTACCAAAAATATGTAGAAGAATACATATCGGCCTAAACTGAGGAAGAAATTAGTTTTTTTATATATTTTTGGGGGATATTTATTATAGCAAAAAGTAAAAATTGTCACACTTTTTTGTTTATAGCGCAAAAAATAAAAACCATAGAGGTGATCAAATACCACCAAAAGAAAGCTCTATTTGTGGGAAAAAAGGACATCAATTTTGTTTGGGTACAGCGTCGCACTACCATGCAATTGTCAGTTAAAATGACGCAGTACTGTGTTGCAAAAAAATGCTCTTCTCATTAACCACTTTAAGACTGGGTCTATTTTTCAAACTTATTTACAAGTTAAAACCATTTTATTTTGCTAGAGAATTACTTAGAACTCCCAAACATTATATATTTTTTTCTAACACCCTAGAGAACAAAATGGCGGTCGTTGCAATACTTTCTGTCACATCGTATTTGCACAGAGGTCTTATACTGTGTACACACGATCGGACTATCCGGCGGACTTAGTCAGGCGGACAATTCGACGGACTTTGCAGCTGAGGTCCGCCGAACAAGCGAATGGACTTGGCCACACATGATAACTCCAAAAGTCCAGCGGATTCGAAAGGTGATGATGTAGAATAAGGAAGTTTATAGCCAGTAGCCAATATCTGCCCTAGCGTAGGTTTTAGTCCGCCGGACTAGCACACAGACAAACAGATTGTTCGCTAATTATGAAGCAAGTCTTAATTCTAAGTTCGCCGGACTTTTGGGAAGAAAAAGTCCGCTGGAGCCCACATACAATCGAATTGTCTGGTGGACTCTGGTCCGCCGGACTAAGTCCGCCGGATAGTCCGATCGTGTGTATGCGGCATTACAAGCACACTTTTTTGGGGGAAAAAATACACTTTTTTTTAATTAAAAAAGAAGACAACACTAAAGTTAGCCCATTTTTTTTATATTGTGAAAGATGATGTTACGCCAAGTAAATTGATACCCAAAATGTCACGGTTCAAAGTTGCGCTTGTTCGTGGAATGGAGACAAACTTTTACACTTAAAAATCTCCATACGTGACGTTTAAAAAATTCTACATGTTGCATGTTTTGAGTTACAGAGGAGATCTAGGGCTGCAATTATTACACTCGCTCCTTTGATTGCAGTGATACCTCACATGTGTGGTTTGAACACAGTTTTCATATGTGGGCACTACTCCCGTATGTCCTCTAATGATCATGATTGTGCTGAGACCCCCCCCCCCCCCCTGCACAGCCATTCACTGTGAAGATCAGTGTGCTGCTGTTTCTCCACCCTTAACTCTCCAATCCCCTTAAGCAGCTGAGAACAGACTATGTGATCACTTATAAAAAGAAAAAAAAAAGTATTTATATAATATTGTATCAAAGAGTTGCAAGTCCAGGCCAGACCCTGTTATTCAACCACAATAGGAGAAGAGAAAGAGGTCACAAATAGAGTGAAAAACATTCTATTTGTTTCTTTGGAGTAGGTAGACAATCATGATCTTTGTGCTCTAGGAATCATAAGGGAGGGCGGATCCCTCATCAGTGTTCTATTTTTAAAGGCATACTGACTTTTATATATAATAAGATTTATTAAGCGAATAAGAGTATACCGTTGCATATTATTCCAAACAGGTGTTCCTAGCAACCAAGGGGGATGGCGGAGGCAGGAGATGTTCAGAGTTTCTCTCCTAGTCGGTGCAGTAGTAGCCACATGGAGCTGATCTTTCAGTTGAAGCTGCTCATGTCACTGTCTCACAGTCACAGCTAAAAAATTGGCTCTGTGTAGATGCTACTGCACTGCCTAGGCATGGGCCTGGGCTGCTTTTGCGACTCCTTTGACACCTATAGTTACGCCACTCTTCTCACTCACTCTTCAGTTATTCATACTATAGAGTAGGCAAATATATCTAAAAGAAAAGGATCAATATCAAACAGAAAAATTCAACAGAAATTGCAGCTATGATAGATAAATCAAACCATAATTTTTTTCAAACTTAGTAGCAATAAATGTGTTCTTTTCTTTTTGATTTGCATGGTGGGGTCAATTGCTTTTTTGTTGGCAGATAAGGAACTACCGTATATGCAAACATGAAATATGGTATTATTATAGTAACTTTATGTCCTGCCAAGGCAATATCATTGTAGGACTTAATTAAAGGGAATGCCTATCTAAACAATAAACCAATCCAAAACATTAATATTTTAACTGGCTTCTGAGATAAAAGACAAAAGTGTTGCTAGAGAAATATATGTTCTAGGCCTAGGTAACATGCTGCTAACATTCTAAGGCAGCCCATACATTATGCAATTTTCTTTCCTTTAATCATGGGCTAGGGGAAAGAAAATGACTTGGTTCTGCCATCAATACAGTCAATATTGATAGGGGAATCCCTTCCACAGTGCTATAGTGTTCGGAGGGTGGCGAGTGCAAGGAGCCTTCCCCACTTGTAGAATACAATAGTCACTGCTGGCGGTGGCAAAAACCTGACAATTGATGGATCGTCTTTAGTACAACCAGCGATGAGCTGTAAAGGAGTTTAAAGCATTGCCTATAGAGAATTCTGGGTACCATAATTTTTTGTGATTCCATGGGAGTGTGACACGATTTTAAGACATGACATCATGATATCTGTTTACTCAGCTCAACCCCATCTTTTATATTTTACCCAGAAAATTGGGTATACTATTGTGTTCGATTGCACTAAAATTCTTTTTTGTGTCTTTTTTTTTCTAAAAAATATGTTTGATAAATAACTTTGCAAATCTTGTGTGACATAAAAAGTTGCAAATACTATCATTATATTCTCCAGGGTCTCTGCTTTCAGAAAATATATATGTTTTGGGGAGTTTATTGTCATTTCTAGCAAAAAAATCATATTTTGTGAAAAAAAAAAATGAATACATTGCTTTTATAGTCAAGTGGTGGTTAAAAGTCTGTTCATAGTATGAGCAGTTACCTGCATTTTTATTCCTCATAGATAAATGAAGGTAACTGCAATTACACACAGAAAACAATTGTTTTCTGTGTGTCATATTCACACCAGAATGTGGTGTGGGTTCTTGAGCTGTGCAATATTATGCAATATGTTTGAATAGTATCGCACCTCTCTGGATGGCTCTACATGTCAACTCACGGCAAGCGCAGCACTCCATGCTGCTGGTCAGTGACCTGAATGAACGAGTCCCGCTGTTTGTGTCAATGGATGCAGCAGCAGAACTCTGGAGCGAGTCGGCATGGTTGCCCCCATGGAAAGCGGCTTTCCATGGGGGCACCTGATTAAGAGGAGGGGCCAGGAGCACTGGCGGTGCACCCCAGAAGAAGAGGGTTGGGGCTGTTCTGTGCAAAACCTAATGCCCTGTACACACGGTCGGACTTTCCGATGGAAAATGTGCAATCGGATCGTGTTGTTGGAAAATCCGATCGTGTGTGGGCTCCATCTGACTTTTTCCATCGGAATTTCTGACACACAAACTTTGAGAGCTGGATCTAAAATTTTCCAACAACAAAATCCGATCGCTTAAATTCCGATCGTGTGTAGACAATTCCAACAGACATGCTCAGAAGAAATTACGAGAGGAAAGCTATTGGCTACTGCCCTCTTTAAAGTCCCATTGTACGTGTTGTACATCACCGCGTTCTGAACGATTAGATTTTCCGACAACTTTGTGCGACTGTGTGCATGCAAGTCAAGTTTGGGCCAAAATCCGTCAGAAAAAATCTGACGGATTTTGTCGTCGGAATGTCTGACCGTGTGTACAGGGCATAATACATATTATTACTATTATTACTACCAAATACTTATTATGCTTATATACTTGTTATTATTCTTTTACACTGATTAAGATAAGTAAAAATGCTTGGTAAAGCTATACATTTGAATTAAATCAATGTGATGTATATCGGGTTTACTAAATAAAGAATATAAATATGAACTGGTGTTATTGTCTGATTGGCTGCTATATTTTTATTACCCAGAAACTTATGAGTACTGGCAACTGTTAGCATAAACAAAGTACTGAAGAAGAAAAAAAAAAGATTAAATCATATTAGGTGTTATGAGGCATGCATTTGAAATTTGCTGAAGTGGAAAGAAAAAGATCATAAACAATGTATTAGGTGTTGATGAATTCAGCAAAATAAAATTATTGAAACAAAATTGCTTAGTCTTTTAAAATTCTTGTAATAAGAATAATGTAATGTTTGATGGTCCATGGGTTCCATTCCTTCATTTGTAAGTGAGTAAAGCTGCTAAAAAAAAATAAAAATAAAAAAAAGTTTGAACTGTCAAATTCAGCTCTGAAAATAATTTACATATTAATGGATAGAAGAGGTAGACACTTTTCACCAAAGAAATCTAATAACATGTTATTTAGAAATGATAGTATTTGCAAGATAAATGAAAAGGAAGTTTTACATTCTTAAAAGGCTTGCAGATAAGAATTAGGGTTAAAAGGTTAGTCCACTCAAAGCTATTTTAGTTCTGGAGACAGGCCAGAGGATTGAATCACCCGTAATATTCACATATCTTATTGAAAGTTATTGGCAAGATCTTGGAAGTTGAGCTTCCAGTTTCATATACCCACTACAGGCAAATTAGGGACTAGCACTATTTGTCACACCTTCCTTTTTGTATTAGACAGTAGGTATTTAGAGTATATGTGAACCCTAACAATGAAGATTTTTCATTTGATCCTTTTTGTCCAAGTTGGTCCATTAACCACTTTCAGACCGGACCATTTTGCTGGCTTAAGACCAGACCACTTTTTGTGATTCGGCACTGCATCGTTTTAACTGACAATTGCGCAGTCGTGCGACGTGGCTCCCAAACAAAATTTACGTCCTTTTTTTCCCATAAATAGAGCTTTCTTTTGGTGGTATTTTATCACCTCTGCGGTTTTTATTTTTTGCGCTATAAACAAAAATAGAGTGACAATTTTGAAAAAAATGCATTATTTTTTACTTTTTGTTATAATAAATATCCCCCAAAAATATATAAAAAAATGTTTTCCCTCAGATTAGGCTGATACGTGTTCTTCTACATATTTTTGGTAAAAAAATTGCAATAAGCGATTATTGATTGGTTTGCGCAAAAGTTATAACATTTACAAAATAGGGGATAGTTTTATGGCATTTTTATTAATATTTTTTTTTTTACTAGTAATGGCAGCGATCAGCGATTTTTATTGTGACTGCGACATGATGGCAAACACATTGGACATTTTTGACACATTTTTGGGACCATTGTCATTTATACAGCAATCAGTGCTATATAAATGCAGTGATTCCTGTGTAAATGACACTGGCAGTGAAGGGGTTAACCAGGAGTGGCAGTGTAGGGGTTAAGTGTTCCTAGGGGCGTGTTACTAACTATGGGGGGCTGGGCTTTGTGTTAGTGAACACTGATCTCTGCTCCAATCACATGGAGCAGAGATCAGCATCACTTGTTGCTAGGCATCTCCCCTTTCAGCCGCCCCATGAGACGATCGCGGGTATCGCCGCTGGGATCGAGTCCGCGGGACCCGCAACCGGACTCACGGGGGTCCCGACCGGCACGAGCACGCGATGGCAGGGCGGCATTTAAAAATGGACGTACCTGTATGCCAATATGCCTGCCCGTGCCATTCTCCTGACCTACATTGGCGTGCACCGGTCAGGAACTGGTTAAACGTACAATAGAAAACATTTTGTTTTATCTGTTTTTTAAATTAAATAAGCCATTGATCTTGGCAGAAATACAGCACTGGATAGTATTATGTGCACTCTGCAGTTTTAAAACAGTGAAATCAGAAAGTCTGTTAGGACTACAGAACCCCCCCCTCCCCCACCATGTTATGGAGTAGAGGCATTGTGTTCTGTAGTACCCTTCCTGGCCTAGATAATTCTGCTCCTACACAGACACACAGGCCGTCTTTAAGACAGGACAGAAGGGTCAGCTGCCCTGGGTCCTGTCTTAGTTGTGGGGCACAAAGCAGCTGCCTCATACTTGCCAACTATCCCAGTTAAAATTCCCTTGAAGTTTTAGTCCTGTGCTGTGTCCTGATATCTCAGTATGAAGTGCTGCTACTAATGAGGCCCAGCTCTGCACTATTGTTGTGTACAGATGACTCACCTGCATACCCTGTGTTTACATGTAAATTCATTCATATGTAAATAGCGGCGGGATTCATATTTAAATAACTGAGGCCGTCTGCATTCATATGTAAATAAAGGCGGCATTCATATGTATATCATGCCCCTCTGCAGTGAAGAGATGATGTGCTGTAACCTCTAGCAACCAATCAGTGTGCAGTATTACTGTACAGTAATCTCTAGCAACCAGTCAACAAGATAATGTGCTGTAACCTCTAGCAACTAATCAGTGAGCCATAATGTGTGCTGTAACATATAGCAACCAGTCTCAGAGCAGTTAGAGAGCAAAATTGCATGTGGGGGGTGGGTGGCCCAATAATTTTTTTGCCCAGGGTCCAATCAGCATTAAAGACGAGCCTGCACATAGTATGTCACTGGCAGGATCAACAGATTAAAAAAAAAAGGCAAAAAAAACTTAAAAATTAAACCTAGCTCAGCCACCAGGGACTGGTAAAATGCAATATGTAGAAAAAGCAGAAGGAACGCCAGCAAATTGTATAGGAGATCAGTTAGGTATCTGTACTTAAATAAAAAATTATTTTTTTTGCTGTCAAGGCCGAGGAGGATATATTGTATGAATATTGTTTGTTTGTTTTTATTTATTTATTGTTTATTTATGTTAATAGGGCCTTTATTTTATCTATTGAATCATTAATTTTTTTGCTGCAAAACTAATTTAACCACTTGACCTTTGGAAGCATGGATACCTAAATGGAAATTTGGCGTTTTATATTGTAGGCCTGTAATTCTTAGGAATAACTCACAAACCAGAGTTTAGTAGACATCCCGGGTATGATAAATTTTGAAAAACAAAATCATAAAATTATAATATAATAAATAACTATAAATAATTATACCAAATAATAATATAATAATAATAAAAAATATTCAAGAAGTCAAGAATTTATCAACATATAACACGTGCTGGCGTATAACACGCACCCCAAGTTTAGGAGGGAATTTAAAAGAAAAAAACTTTTAGGAGAGAAGTTTAAGGAAAAAAACTTACATTTGAATGCCCATCAATGCAGCCTTATCAGTGTCATTTGCAGCCTTGCATTGCAGCCTTGTCAGTCATTTGCAGCCTTGCATTGCAGCCTTCCAATGCAGCCTTCCATTGCAGCCTTCCATTGCAGCCTTCCATTGCAGCCTTCCATTGCAGCCTTGCATTGCAGCCTTGTCAGTCGATTGCAGGCTTGTCAGTCGTTTGAAGGCTTGTCAGAGTAATTTTAAAAATGGCGCCACCAAGATACAGAGCGGATGTCCTGTGTATCTTGGCGGCGCTCCTTCTCGGCCATTCTCGGTGGCTTTCGGGTATTTTCAGCTGCACTGGTGCGTTCTCGGCTATTTTCGGCCCTTCTCGCCTATTTTTGGCCGCACTCGACTGTCCTTGGTGGCTTTCGGCTTTCCGAAAATAGCCGAGAGCGGCCGAAAATAGCTGGTTTAAAACCACTTTTTATGTAAAGGGATGATTTTGATTGCTATGGACAATCTCCAGTTTCCAGGCAGAAAGAACAATATTTATAATATAAACCTGCATGCAGGGCACTGGGCAAACCACTAGGGACAAAAGGGATGTGAAATAATTTCATACAGTAAAGTAATCTGTAAGATTGCTGTATGTATAATGTGTGTTTCACTTTTTGAATTTGGCGCCGTTCTCCGTCCCCGTGCGTCGCACGTCGCAATGCTCGCAGGTAATGGAGCCCGGCTCCACGATGAATTGAGCAGAGGATGAGCCGCTCACACTGTGGAGAGACAACGCAGGATCCAGGGGATAAGGTAAGTAAGCTCTTCCTGGATCCTGCGATGTGATCCCGAGTCTGGCTCAGGGTTACCGCTTTTGGTTATGAAATTCCACCCCGGGCCAGACTCGGGAATACCACCGGGAGGTTAATGTTTATTTGATGTTGATGATGCCATTTTAAAAATTTGTGGTGCTTAAAACCCAGTATTTGTTTGTTACTCTCTTGTCCCTGGCCACCTCTACTTTGAGCTGCCTTTTGTTCACAGCATGCTGCTGCATTATTTGAAAGACAAAATAAAAATACATGATGCAAAAACTGTGTGCATACTGTGTGCATCTAAACCACCTCAATTTCTATCATTCAGATTCAAAGCACTCTCCTAACCCCTTAGAAAAGCATACACCAGTTAGGCCATAAGCCCCTTGCACATGGGCAATCCGATCAATTCCGCCTGTCAGTTTTTTAGGCAGACCTGATTGGACCCTCCAGTCTCTTCTATGGAGAGGTGGATGTCAACAGACACATGTCCGCTGACACTCGCTGCCATCCGATCCGATCCTGTCCCCAAAAAACAAAGAAATGGTGGTCCCATTCCTCATATGGAGCAAGTACAAATAAGGGCAACAAAACCAATAAAGGGTCTGGAGGATATTAGTTATGAAGAAAGGTTACGAGCACTGAACTTATTCTCTCTGAAGAAGAGACGCTTGAGAGGGGACATGATTTCAATTTACAAATACCATACTGGTGACCCCACAATAGGACAAACCTTTTTCACGGAAGGGAGCTTAACAAGACACGTGGCCATTGAAAGGTGGTTCCTATCTCAGCCCCTCTTTCCTGTGCTCGAGCTCGACTTTGATGGTCAATGGAAAAACTCGCTGACTAGATGATCAAGAATACAAAGGTTTATTCCGACTTCACAGAATAATATGCAATAAACAAAAAGGGTTCGTATAGGGGGAAGGTCCCATGAACAACCAATCACATTCAAGCATTATGTTATACAATTAATATTAACCTAAAAGATATTCATAGTATTTCTCCTTAGAGACAGACTCAACGTCACAATGTTTGACCTTATTACCTTGGCTTGAGACCAATGTTCTCAACACACGATATATGTTCTTAACGTCCAGCAACTAAATGTCAACTCTAACCACAGACGCATCCTGCTTCACACTTTGTCTTAGCACTTCTGGTAAACTTTCACAAGCTAGAGCTAGCCTGAGTTGAAAAACATCTTATAAAACACTATAGCTCTAAAGAGTAACTCTACATTTCCTTACAATATCTAAAGAGTAACTCTACATTTCCTTACAATCCCTCCTTACAATCCCTCCTTTGATCATGGGAGACCCTTGTCTCCCCTTGATCACTCAGCATGCATAAATATGGCCTGTTCCCATGAATGCAGCCTTGCCCTTCACTTTGACACTAACATCCTCTCCCACCCCGCATGAAGAACTTATCCAACACCCAAAGACTGAGAGCAGGAATACCATAGTGGTTATGATAATTGAAAGAAGGAGAATTGTCCGGGCGCTACACCTTTTTGTCTCACCGGGAAAGTTTATGGTAAAAATGGTTCGGGTGGCTAAGGGGTCTCATGGGAGGGGACAGGGGGTAATAGTGGCAGAGTCTCTTCTTGAACAGTTACTGGTGGGAGCTCCTTCATCCCTTTTTCTGATTCCTTCATCTGTGGGCTTTTCTTCAACCTTGATGCATGGATCCATTGCAGACTTTGATCAGTCAGCACTGCTGTCCTGGAGACCTTGAGGACTTCAAATGGACCTTGTTGCTTGCGGACTGCAAGTTGTTTGATCAACACTTTGTTCCCCGGGATGAAAGGATGTGTTGGTTCTGTTGAAAGAGGAGGAAAGGTGACAGCAACCATGTCATAAGTTTCAGCAAGGCTACTTACCGGGTATTTCACTTGCTCTTTCTGCAAGGAATATACATTCGATTCCTCACCTATCTTTGAGCAGGTTTTCCCATGAGGATTTCAAAGGGGGAGAGTCCTGTCCTGGCATGGGGGGTGGTTCTTATCTGGAATAGTACCCCTGGCAATAAATGGAGCCAGCTCTTCATAGTACCCTGTGTGGCTTTTCCTAATTTGTCTTTAAGGTTTCTGTTCATTCTTTCCACTACTCCTGCACTCTAGGGGTGGTAGGGAATGTGGAGCTTCCATTGTATCCCATTTCCTTATAGCCATTCACTAAAATTAGAAGAAATTAGGTTTAACCTTAAACTACACAGGGGGTTCTTTACTGTAAGAGCGGCAAGGATGTGGAATTTCCTTCCACAGGTGGTGGTCTTAGCGGGGATCATCGATAGTTTCAAAAAACTATTAGATAACACCTGAATGACCACAACATACAGGGATATACAATGTAATACTGACATATAATCACCCACGTGGGTTGGAGTTGATGGACTTGTGTCTTTCTTCAACCTCACCTACTATGTAACTATGTACTGCCCAATTTCCATCTGCCAATCAAAGTGGGCCTATTACTATTTAAGAATAGGTGCTTGTCACTGATAAAGCTACCTGAAACGGAAACTTCAAACTGAACTGAAAAAAATTGGAGTGCCAATATATGTAAACCAAGCTAATTGTAAAAGAAAAGTCAATTTCACTTCTAAATATGCACTGCCAGTATACGCTTTTGTCGAGATTGTCTGTAAAAATCATACGGTTCCTTTACACCACTTACAACTTTAGGGCACCCCCAAACATGTTATTTAAAGGATTTGTGCATTTTCAATGTTGCCCAAGAAGCTGCATAAAAAAACCCTCTCTCTGCTATATAGTATTTTGGCATTAACAGAAAAAAACAAAATGTTTTTGCATTGGTCCAAGTACCCCATGGTAGTGCCCAACTTCCTTGTCTTTTTGATATTAGTTTTGCTATAGTCCTAACAAATGGGCAGGATGTACTGATAGGATTTTTCCCACATAGACTTCAGTGAGATACGCCTCTATGATGAGATTCAATGACTTTCTAAAAGATTCACTGAACCCTTGTTAAAGTAAACTTGGACAGCTTCACCCATTACTAATTATTATTATCAAGAAGCTGTTCCAGAGAAATGATGTGCAGCCAATACTGGAATGAGGACATATAGACAGGAAGTGGCCCAAACATGCTGGAGAAGATCAACAACACTGAAATGCAAAAAAAACAAAAACAAAAAAAAAAAGGATGAATAAGGGTTAAAACATAATTATGAAAAAAAATGAAAGCAGTTGTATATAAAACACAGGGTTTGAGTAAACTTGTTTAGATCAACTTTGTGGAGCTGGAAAGTGCAAAATCAGGCTCACTTCTGCATAGAAACCAAACAGCTTCCAGGTTTTATTGGCAAAGCTTAATTAAACTAGCTGAGGTTAGAAGCTGACTGGCTACATGCACAGTTGCACCAGATTCTGAGTGCTCCAGTTTTATTAAATATACCCCTAAATGTCAGAAAATAGTAGTGCATAATCTCATCTTGGAGAACAGTAGTGCCCATATACAGCCCGAGCCTAGGATCTAGAGCCCTTAACAGGCAAGAAGAAAGTGATCCTATTTCAAGCTTAGTTTCATATAGGCACCACATTGTTAGTGTTTATATTAACCATTTTTCATTATTACAGATATCCCGAATCACAAAACCATTTTGATTACATTTGCTGCAAAGTTTCTAGAGTTTTGCCTTAATAAAAAAAAAAAACATCAGAAATATGGCTGAATACGGTTTCCCTGCAAGTTGTGATAAGTGATTTCACAGCTGAAAGTGGTTCTAAAGTCAAAAGGTTTTTTGTTTACCCTTAGGTATTTTAAGGAAACTGTGGGGGGGGGGGGGGGAGGGAACAGTACAGGGGGGCCAGGAAAGAACAGTACAGGGGGGGCAAGAGGGAACACTGTGTCGTACAGGGGCGCCAGGAGGAAGCTGGAGGGCACAATGCTGGGATCTATAGGGGTTTACCTTGTGCAGAGTAGCTCAGGGAAGCTGCTGGATCACAAGTGTATCTCTCACGCTGATTCCCATCCACCCACCTCTCTCGTTCCTCCCGAGTGATGTCAAACAGGAGGCGAGGGCCACCCAAGATAGGCACAGGACAGTGATATAAGTTTTCCTCTGTACTCTGCAGCCTGTCCGATCTTTGGGGGGCGTGATCTACCATTCATCTGCTTGTAATGAATGGCAGATCATGGTGGGAACAATGGGGACTGTAACAAGACCGTGTACTGGACACATAAAAGCTGTAGCTAGTGGCCATGTTGTTTGAGAACTTTAGGGCAGCCTTGACAGCTTGGCTAACAGTTTAACATTGCAGTAGAAATCAGAACCCCCTCCTCCCTTATTTTTAGGAATTCATAGGCTTATACTTCAAGAGCTGGTATCTCAACATAGAGAAGCAGAACTAGGAGAGGTCTGTAAAAACAGTTAATGTTGGCCTGGCAGAATGTCCAGGTATTGTAAAACTGTCACCCTCTCAATTCAGAGAACCAGCAGATACCCGTTGTAAATACCTTAGCGCAGCTTAAACAGTGGAATAAGTATGAAATTTCAGCATGTTTTATAACTTCCAAAGTAATAATAGCTCAGCCATAATATGAATATACTTTGATAATTTGTAACATTTCAAGTTCAGACACCCCTATTTCAGGTCATATGGGAAACCACTAGTACCCCTTATTCCTCCTAGGTAAACTAGGCCTTGAAGACCTGGCATATGTGTATTCGTTTTGAAGCAAATGTCACGTTGAAAAATAATATGGATATTTGCAGTCTGTAAACAGTAGATATGCAGAGATATGAATATGTACCACCTCCCAGCAACCAACCCCTAAACAAGATGACCAGATGATTGGTGACTGGTCACTGTCAACACCCCGTTGATCAGACATAATAGAGGAGATGCCAAGACAATGGTCAGTTCTCCTTTTACCATCCAAGCAGGAACATCTGCCAAGTTTGAGAACCAATTACCCAGCTCATTGATCAAACTCTGATCAACCCTCAGATATTAATTGCAAGTATTCTTCCTCCCCAATTCTACTTGATTTCTTTGTGGCTGTATATTGTCCTTATCTCTTTGAAACATCTTTTTTCTGTAAATGTTTAATTTGCACTAACTTTTTTTTTATGATTATTTTAATTTATTCATGGAATACGGTCAAAGACAAATCTAGGCAGTCATAGTTTGTTATCCTACAACACATTGCATGTGTACGTTATATATTTGAGAACATGTTATTACATCCAAAGGACAGTATGACATTTTGCTTAACTGAGACGTCTCTTTCATTTTATGTGATAGGTGTTTAAAGCAACATTTTGGGTGTGCATAGGGCAGTAATACTAGTGGAGCAGGTGTGTTGCCCTTTAGTGGGTCTCAGACCGGTCCCCTTCCATTTTTAATTTTGATATATTAGAAGAATTTGGATCCCTTTAATTCGGGTCCATGGAACTGAGAAAAAAGGGTAGAGAAGAAGGATAGTTAGAAGTTATATAGAGAGAAGGAGAAAGGAGAGAATTCAGAGAAGAGGAGTTGGGGGGGGGGGAGGGGAAGTAGGGGTAAGGGGGAGGTGGGGGGTGGGGATCTGGAGGATAACTCTGTGTGAGCCCACCGTACATGGGGGGAAAAAACAATCAGGTCATCTGGATGCTCTGTAGCAAGTAGGGTCAGTAGTTAGACTAAAAGTCACCCTACTAACTAAATGACTTTCGGGTCGTTGTCAAGGAGGGTTCTTCCTTCGTCTGAAAAGACAAAGACATTCCATGGTGACCAGGTCTTGGAGTATCACTCCTGTTGGTGTCGCGCAGTTAGTACTAGGTCCAACTTTGACCTTTTCATAATAAACCCTTATGTTGAAAAGTATTAACCTTGTGTCTAAAGCTCTTAATGCAAGCTATAAACAAACCTGCCTCTTGAAGAGCGCTACTGTTTTAGAGTAAGGCCTCTAAGCAGAACTGTCTGTGGTGGCAGTGTGTGTTGCAGACGCTTATTCTGAAATCATAATTGGTATTGCTAAATTGATGAAAGTCCTGACCCTTCCTAAACAAATGTCAGTGGTGGCAGTTAAAGGGTTAATTGCGTAATTAGCCCAATGGCAATCGCTCTCAGGCTGCTGGCACCTAGATTGTGATCCCGCAAGCTGGAAATTTTTTGTGCTGGGTGCAGCTGAGACTGCCATTGTTATGTAAGTGACAGCATGGTGTGAGGTTGTCCGGGCCTTCATCGTGAGTTAGCGAGGAGGGCAGGGATCTGACACCCGTGTTCATCACAGGAACTTCTCTGTGGAACCCCGGTTGAGAAACACTGCATTAAGGTAAGAAGAAAAACCCCCATTGCTCTTCAATTTCATATTCATATCATATGCTTGGGGAAAATGTACCACAATAAAATGTGTGTACCAATTTTTTTTTACAGCGAATTGTCAAGTCTCTACACTTGGACTATACTGCTACAGGTTGGGCTTAAGTTCCCTTACTGGCCAGCCTTGGAACAGGGTTTAGCTTTTAGATCTAGGACTGGTACACTTCCCTTTGTAAACTGACACCCTATGATATTCTTTCTCCACTTTATAATGTAAGTGTGTTTTTTTAATTCCTTATTGATTATTAGAATTGTATCCACGTTACCCAGTGTTCTTTCTATGTTTCCTATTCCTATTCTATCTTATTGCTTAGTGTTCTGCCTTGTGCAATATAGATCAATGAGGCAGGCTTACCAATTATTATAGACAATTTGAGTACCAGAAAAATTATTTATGGGGAAAGAACCCATATTACCTTGGACACAGGGGTTGATTTATTAATACTGGAAAGTGCAACATCTGCTGCAACTCTGCATAGAAACCAATCAGCTTCCTGTTTTTTTTGTCAAAGCTTATTTGAACAAGCTGAAGTTAGAAGCGGATTGGCTACCATGCAAAGCTGCACCAGATTTTGCACTCTCCAGTTTTAGTATAACAACCCCACAGTGATAGATCTAATCTGGACTGGCAGCCCAGGAAAAATGAAAGATTTTACTATGCAACAATATAACTACTAGAATGTTTCTCTTTCTCTATCTGAATACTGAAGTGCATTCACTTATTGATTCAACTACAAAACAACAGTAAAAAGTATGTAAAAATGTTCATATTGCAAAATTTTCTCTGCAGCCTTTGCCCTGCATTATCCACCAGGTGTTGCTAACATTCATTTATTTTTTTATCTAATTTGCAATTTATATTTCTGCCCCTTTAATAAGTATCATGTTTTCCAGCTACTGTTATTATAGATGGAGTTATCTATTAACATTATTAAAAATGAAATTACTTTAGGGTTATTCTGCTAAAAGTGAAAAATGTTGTATCCTTTCAAAATACTTCAAAGAACACAGAATTCTTAAACAAATATTGGCAGCATAATGCTACATTGTTGTAGAAGTTCAAAAATAAATTTCCAGCATATGATTATATTTCTTTATTTAATGTTAAAAGTTTTCTGAAATTTTACATTAGAGTAGATAATATACCATCCATTAAAATAATTACATATAGCAAGAACAAGGAGGCTTGCCAGAGCTATTACATATGTAGAATAATATGTTTTTTTTTTTTATCAGATAGCGAGGAATAAAATAGAAGAGCATTCTGAACAATTTAGGTCTATTAGTATGTGGTGCCTTAATTCAAATTAAAATATAATGTACTACTGAGTGTCCTACATATTACAACATGGTGTAATCTATGCCATAGGTTTGCAAAAATCTACACTTGAGGAGCAAAATAAATAGTTGCATGGTAGATGCATTGCCAGCAGGGCTGGCCCATCAGCCCTGTTTCCACTTGTTTAAAAAGTAGAAAAGTACATTCATCAAATAACAATCTGGGAAAATACAGTGTATATAGCTGTCATGGCTATGCAGTAATCTTCCTCTGTCTGCTTACCTCTCCTCATGCTTTCAGACTAAGAGGCCAGCCACTTCCACCTGGTGATTTTTATTATTATTATTATTATACAGGTTTTATATAGCGCCAACAGTTTGCTCAGCGCTTTACAACATGAGGGCAGACATTACAGTTACATTACAATTTGGTACAAGAGGAATTAGAGGGCCCTGCTTGTTAAAGCTTACAATCTAAAAAGGAAGGGTCAATTGATACAAAAGGTAATAGCTGTGGGGGATGAGCTGATGGAGGAAGTAAAACGTTGTTAGTTAGAAGCAGGATAGGCTTCTTTGAAGAGAAGGGTTTTCAGGGAACGTCTAAAGATGGATAGATTAGGGGACAGTCGGACAGATTGGGTTAGGGAGTTTCAAAGGATGGGAGAAGCTCTGGAGAAATCCTGGAGGCAAGCATGGGAGGAGGTGACAAAGGAGCTAGAAAGCAGGAGGTCTTGGGATGACCGAAGAGAGCGGCTTGGTTGGTATTTTGGGACTAGGTTAGTGATGTAACTAGGGGCAGAGTTATGGATGGTTTTGTAAATTATTGTTAGTACTTTGAATTTTATTTTTTGGGTGAGTGGAAGCCAGTGGAGGGATTGGCAGAGAGGGGTGGAGGACACTGAATGACTGGTAAGGTGGATGAGTCTGGCAGCGGCATTCATTATGGACTGAAGGGGGGATAGTCTATGTAACGGTAATCCAATGAGGAGGGAGTTGCAGTAGTCGAGGCGAGAGATGACCACGGAGTGAATTAGAAGCTTGGTGGTGTCATTAGTTAAAAAGGGGCATATACTGGAAATGTTGCAGAGGCTAAGGTGGCATGATTTGGACAGGGCTTGTATGTGGGCCTGAAAGGACAGTTTGGAGTCTAAAGCCGCGTACACACGTAGCCGTTTGTCCGACGTACTTAGAGCCGTCTATCCGACGTACTTAGTCTGGCGGACTTCCCGCCAGACTGTCCATCGGACTTTCCGAACGGGCTACTTGCCCACACACGGCAATTTTTAGCGGACTAATACGGCGTACTAAGTCCGCCGTACTATCCGCCCTACTGAACGGACTCGCCCACGCACGCGGAGGAAAGTCCGCTAATTTCGAGCGCGTCCCCAGGTAGGCGGGGCCCGCGAAGGAGACGTCGCTGGCCCCGCCACCTGGTATGGACTTAAAGGGGAACCCCAACGCCGAAAAAAATCGGCGTGGGGGTCCCCCCAGGTCCACAACAGACCCTTGTCCGAGCACGCTACCTGGCCAGGAAAGGAGGGGCGAGCGAGCGCCCCCCCCCCCTCCTGAGCTGTACCAGGCCGCGTGCCCTCAACATGGGGGGTGCCTTGGGGAAGGGGGGGCCGCGCGGCCCCCCCACCCCAAAGCACCTTGTCCCCATGTTGATGAGGACAAGGGCCTCTTCCCGACAACCCTGGCCGTTGGTTGTCGGGGTCTGCGGACGAGGGGCTTATCGGAATCTGGGAGCCCCCTTTAATAAGGGGGCCCCCGGATACCGGCCCCCCACCCTATGTGAATGAGTATGGGGTACAATGTACCCCTACCCATTCACCTGTAAAATAAAGTACAAAAAAACACAACTACAAGATAAAATAATTTATTGCACAGCTCCGGGGGTCTTCCGTCTTCGGGGGTCTTCTCGCCGGACTCCTCCGCTATCTTCTTGTAGCTCTTTTACTAGCGGAGGAGTCCGGCTTTCTTCCTCGCCGCCGCCCTCTTCTTCCGACTTCGGGGGTCTTGTCCCCCCTCTTCGGTTCTTCTGCCGGGCCACCACGCCTTCTTCTAGCTCTTTTACAGGCGGTGGCCCGGTCTTCTGTCGCCGCCGCCCCCGCCTTCCGTTCTTCTTCTTCTTAACCTGTGCACTGCAAGCCAGCAGGGCTGATCAACCACTGTGTATTCACTGTGTTTGGCTTCCTGTTTCCTGCTTGCCGTGTGCTCTACGTTTGTTTCTGTTACCGACCTTGGCACATTCTCGACTATTCCTGTCTGCTCGTGACCCTGACCTTTTGGCATGTCCTCAACTATTCTTGTCTGCCTGTGACCCTGAACCTTTGGCGTGTACTCTGTTGTTCCTGTCTGCTAGTTGCTCTGACCTCTGCCTTATCCCTTTACTATCCTTGTTGTTCCAGCCTGCTGTTTCCTTCTCCTGTAGTCTACCGTGAGTGTAAGCTGAGACCCTAGGGGCCGCGACATCCTCACCACTCGAGGCTCTGGTGAACACCTGCTGGCTCTTAGACTCCATGCCCTGGGGAATCTATGCTCTAGATTCAGATTGGGATCTGTGTTAATGATCCAGAAGACCTGCTTCCTGAACCTCCCTGGGTACAATCCGCAGTAGTCAGTCCTAGGGTCCAATATCTTAGCGGTACACTTCCAATTCCTACAGAGTGCATCTGTCACCTGGTCTCAGGTGACCTGACAATAGCCCAATAGGAAATATTTCTCCCATGTTGTGTGACAGAGCGAGGCTCTGCCCCTGTCAAATTGGAGGAAAGAGGGATCTCCAACCCTGTGGCCAGGTCTTGATGATAACGAGCAGGGTGTGTGCCCAGCTGCACACAGGCCATATAATGAAGGGCTGTTGGGAATGGAGTGGGGGGGATGGTGGAGTAGTTTGAAGCTGTGTGCGTCCAAAGAGCCCAAAGCTGTGTGCTTTGAAGGGTTGAAGCTGTGTGCCTCCAAAGAGCCCAAAGCTGTGTGCGTTGAAGGGTTGAAGCTGTGTACATCCAAAGAGCCCAAAGCTGTGTGCGTTGATGGGTTGAAGCTGTGTGCGTCCAAGGAGCCTAAGACTGTGTGTATCCAAGCAGCTCGTTTGAGGGGCAAGTACTTATAGCAGCACTACTGCTGAAGAGTAGCGAGGTGGGCTAGCATTTTTCATTTGGATTGTGTGTATTTAATTTAAGATTGGACCCCCGCGTGGGATTCCTGGATGGACTATTTTGTTTTTCCTTTTAATAAACGTGGGCTACCAGGCCCTTAACTATAAACGCCTGCCTGATGTGGACTGAAAAATGCCTCTAACCACTTGAGCTAAACACCCCAATGTCACAAGTGGTGTTCGAATGTGGGCCGAAGACGGTGGAATCTGGGTCCTTGCTCTACAGTAAGTTCAAGTCAGGAACTATTGGCTGTGTGTGGAAGTGCAGCCAGGCAAAAGGCATTGCGTGGTGCAGGTGGTGTACCTGTGAATGAAAAGTCAATTATTATTTTTTTCTTGCTATGAACTGGGTTTGTGTGCATGAGACAGCACAATCAGTGTGTGCAATGTGCAGGTGAGGAAAGCTTGCATGAAGAGAAAAGCAACTTGCTTTAAAAGAGACACTTTCATTTTCCTGGACTGTTTAAAGTTTTTCTGGAGTCTCTAAGTATGGGGCGGTCAAAGCTCCTAAAAGAGGCAAGGTTTGCTGAAATGAGAGACAGAGCTCTGTGGTTGGAGGGGTTGTTACCGCCCGAACGAGCCCCATACATACCTGATCAGAGTGTATCAAGGAGAAAAAGGGCTGGGGTTGTCCCTAGCAACACTGGTGCAATGAGTGCACAGGTGACTGCTGTTATGGAGAGTCCACCAGCATTTGAATCTGCAGTGGATTGGTGCAAGCGGCATTTAGCAGCACTGAACCAAGCTACAGAGGAAAGGAAGCCAACCCTCAGTGCAAGGGGAAAGCCGCTGGATGTCCATAACTGGAAGAGGGCTGTTGTTGCCCCTGGCAAAGCTGATGCAGTTAAAACAGCTATTGTGAAAGATGTGAATGTGTCACAGCATGAGACGGGATCCAGCAGAGAGAAGCCCATGCTATATGCAAGGAGCGAGGCTGATCAAAGGCTGAGGGTGAGAGTGGTTGCCCATAGCAACGCAGAGGAAGCCAGTCGGGCTGTCTCTGTACCATGGGCTATGTCTAATAAGGATTGTGGAAAGTGGCTTAAGGAGGAGCCAATTTATCATGTTGGAGAGAGCCAGCAAAGTTCAGCTGGAAGAGTGCCATCTCCCTTGGCAACAGGAGATGGAGTGTTAACCGGAAGGAGGAGCTACAGTGGAGATGTGGAACGGCATCCCACTAAAGATATGTGCAGAAATGTACCATGCCTGGAATGTGGTCAACTGGGGCATGGTATTTTTTCTTGTCCCAGGTTATGGAACATGCCTGGAGATGTGGTTACTGGGCAGAAGTCTTTGTCCGCAAGCCCAGATTTTTGTGCAAACATGTTGTCAGTCACCTCTGGCAACAGTGAGGAAGTACCTGTTGTGCTTGCAGGGGGTGCTAAGGAGTCAGAAGTGGCTGCTGCAGTTTCGTTCCATGGCCACCAGGGAGAGTTGGCCAGTAAAAGCGTGATAAAGGAGAGACAACGTACTCAAATGAAGCCAGAGTTACCTGCTACAGATTATGGTAAGACTGTTGCAGTTTGTGGGACTGATCCCAGTGAAGTGGCAGTATATCCAGCTGGGAGATCAGCAGAAGGTGTAAAAATGGACTTGCTGCCGTGTGCCACCCTGAGTAGTGGGGAGACACAGGTTGAAGCTCAACCTGCAGCAAGGTTAAGAACTCAAAAAGACTGGACTCTGTATGTGCTTGGTGTAATCCACCAGAGTGCTGGAAGTGGTAACCTAGGGGTGACCAATACAGTTTGTATGCCATGTTCCCTAGTGACTGGTGCTACAGAGATGCCCAGGGAAACCTACCAGGAGCCCGCAGTGGTGAGGCACGTGGTTTCCCAGGACAACTGTGGAGCCACCCTAATGGGCAAAATAATGCCTTTGGAGAGGAAGGGTGGTGTGCTGAGCGGTACACGGGGTGCTGAGTGTACTGACCAAAAACAGGCTGTTAAAGCTTATAACACTGCTATGTCTATGAATGCTGATGGTAAAGGTATTGCCGATGATAAATGTACTTATTCTGATTTGTTCAAAAGTAATGAGGAAAGAGGGATGTCTCCCTTGGCAACCAGACGCAGAGCCACAGGGTTGTCCATGGAAGTCTCAGGGGCCCTCCATGCGTTTGAGCCAGAGATTTTCCAGGACAGCACTGAACTTGCTCTGGTGGAACAGACTGGGTCTACACCATGCAGTGATAGTTTGTGTGAGCAGTCTGTTTACCATATGTGTAACCCAGTTGGTAAAGGGTTAAGTCCACTGGCCAAAGCTGAAGGTACACAGCTGAGTGTGCTTGTGCCCCAGAAGCAAGGTGGTGATGGTGTGTTGCAGCCTGCCTTGTTTGATGAAGTATTAGCAAAGAATAAAAGCATGTTGTCAACATGTGATTTATATAGAACTGACAAAGGTACTGATTGTGCTTCAGAATCCCAGGTGCCTCCTAAAGCAGAAGAGGTACTGCTGAGCCCTCATTATGGAAGCACAATGGATTGGGACAAACAATTACTAGCCATGTTAGACAAGTCTATGTTGAGTGACAGGGGTCTGAATACAACAACTGCTATGCCAGACAGGGAGTTTGCAGAGCAACCGATGGTTGAGGGTGCGTTGGTCACAGCAAGGGATGTTTCCCTCCTGTCGGAAGGACCAGATCAGGGTGCATGCATGGCAGATGTGGTGCTCACAACCCAGCCGCTAAATGTCAAGTGTCAAGGTGACACGGTAATAAATTTTGACTTGCAGAGGCTTATTGGTGAGTTAGAGGGGATGAGTGGGAGACATGCATCTAACAGTGTTCCAGAGGAGCATCAGGTTGTGATGGATACCTCCAGTGAGGTGGAGACCCCCTTAAATGTCGTGGCCCCTCACGCTGAAGTGAATGAGCCCCTCTATGTCTCTGATAAGGGAAAGGTCCCCAAAAATGTTTTGCATATTGATGTGGAGTGTGTAGAATTTACAGATATGCTAGTAGAACTACTTGAACTGATGAAAGCACATTCCTTGTACACCTGGGTGCCTCTGTTACAGTCAGATGTGGTAATGCTGCATGGTACCAAAGGGTGGAGCCAGGTAATGCAAGCTGTGCTGGGTAACATTAATCACCAGTGGAACTGGGTGGTATGGTGCTTAATAGTCTGGAAAGTGATCTCACCGTTCCCTGTGAGAGTGCTTCCGGATACGGTTCAGTACGGAAGGCGCTCTAGGGGGCTGCTGGAGACATCAGAGGTCTCTCCGCCTGGTGCAGTGATAGACATGTCTGCTAGTGCAGTCTGAGGTGCGGCTGAGCAGGGTTCAGTAAATGGTGTGGATACTGCGTCACCCGCTAGACCTCGTAAGAAGGAAGGGCCAGATATGGACATGGCAAAAGCAGAGATTCTGTCTATCACCTGCAGAGAGGTACAAGTTTGTGTACCCGGAGAGGCTCTCAAATATAGAATGGAGAGGAACAAAAATTGTGACATGGAAAAGTGTGAGCTGGCAAAGATTGATACTGGTGAAAATAGGTCATGCGTTGTTCAATGTCAATTGTTAGGACAATTGCCCACAGAGATTTGGACAACAGGTGAAGTGAAGCTTTATGAAGATCCCATAGGGGATAGCTGCTCACCTGTGTGTTGTCCCTCCTTGGGCCTGACCATAACAAATCCTGAGCAAGAAAGAACTGACAGTATTGGTAATTGGAGAAATGGTGGTGTATTCCTGAATGTTAGTTTAAATAATGGCATTGATATGAACATGAATAATTTCTTGGAAAATGAGCGTGATACACAGACGTTAAGCTCTGGGGAGTTGGTGGTCAAGGGTAAAGGTAAAGGAGTTGGTAAACCCAAGAGACCTGTTGTGATGGGGAAAACCAGTACCAGTGAGGGAAAAGGTAGTTCCTCATCAGGTGTAGTGTCTGAAGCAGGTTCCCTACGGAATCTTGAGAGTTTCTACGGAGTTCCTTTCTACGGAGAGTTGAAAGGAAGTAGCAGGAAAGGCGGTGGGCCACCAGAAAATAAATGGGAGCTCAGGAACCCCAAGGACAGAGGAAGTAGGCTGTGGATACAGAACTGTAGGACCCCGTTGCGATCCAGGGTAAGGTGTGCCTGGAAGCACACCCGGAAAAAAGGTTGGGCCTACGTGGCTGACAGCCAGCACAGAGGTGTCCCAACCATCATGATGGGTGCTGGTGTTCCTCCCTCCGGAAACAAAGGGGGGGGGGGGATATGTGACAGAGCGAGGATCTGCCCCTGTGAAATTGGAGGAAAGAGGGATCTCCAACCCTGTGGCTAGGTCTTGATGATAACGAGCAGGGTGTGTGCCCAGCTGCACACAGGCCATATAATGAAGGGCTGTTGGGAATGGAGTGGGGATGATGGTGGAGTAGTTTGAAGCTGTGTGCGTCCAAAGAGCCCAAAGCTGTGTGTGTTGAAGGGTTGAAGCTGTGTGCGTCCTAAGAGCCCAAAGCTGTGTGCGTTGAAGGGTTGAAGCTGTGTGCGTCCAAAGAGCCCAAAGCTGTGTGTGTTGACGGGTTGAAGCTGTGTGTGTCCAAGGAGCCTAAGACTGTGTGTATCCAAGCAGCTCGTTTGAGGGGCAAGTACTTATAGCAGCACTACTGCTGAAGAGTAGCGAGGTGGGCTAGCATTTTTCATTTGGATTGTGTGTATTTAATTTAAGATTGGACCCCTGCGTGGGATTCCTGGATGGACTATTTTGTTTTTCCTTTTAATAATTGTGGGCTACCAGGCCCTTAACTATAAACGCCTGCCTGATGTGGACTGAAAAATGCCTCTAACCACTTGAGCTAAACACCCCAATGTTACAGTTGCAATAAAGGCAGGAAGTACTGCTCCTGTCATGCACATCTAAGCCCTTATACACACGGTCGGAGATTCCGTTGGAATGTTTCCTATCAGACCGTTTTGTCGGATATTCCGACTGTGTGTGGTCTGCATCGGACTGTTTCCTTCGGAATCTCCGACGGACAAACTTTTCCAACTTGCCGGTAAAATTTTCAGACAAAAAGCTCAGATCGGACATACTCCGATCATGTGTAGCCTACTCCAACGGACAAGGTGCCACGCATGCTCACAATCAAATTCGGACACGTAAGCGCTCGTAATTGATATAGCACATTCATCACGCTGCAATGTTAAAAATTCTTTCATGAAGCGCATTCTCTTGTTCTTTACAATGCTGCAAGAATGAACTTCTTTTGATGCTCATAGTCACACACACTTCTCCCGAACGTATTTCTTCAGTCTTTTTTACTCATTTCAGCAATACAATATTTTAAATCGTCACATTTACACATTTTTTTGGGGGGGAATTTTGTGTTTGTTTTTTTTCATAAACATCTCCTTTTTTGACAGTTTGCTCATGTTTTTTTTTCATAAACATCTCCTTTTTTGACAGTTTGCCCATGTTTGCATTTTTTGGGGTGTGTTTTGTGTGTCAACTTACCACAACAACATTATTATCTTTTTTGTATTTTCTTTTTCTTTTTTAATCTACAGGAGGTTGTTTAGTGTTGGTGCCCCTTGTTATTCATTTCACTTTGTATTTTTGAAATGTACCTGCCTGCTCAGAAAAAAAACTGTCCTTTTTGAAGTCAAACACATACTTCTTCAAACAAAAAAAACCTTTATTTAGGTGTCAAACAACTAAAAAGAGGGAGGCAGTGCTGGAGAAACTTGTCAATTTGGTGAAGCCTTTGGCTCCCAGGGCAGACATGAACTAATTCTAAAAAGAAAAATTGGTGGCCTGGGGAGTACATATCTCAGGGAGATAAGTCTGGTCCAGAAGTCCTAGAGATCAGGAAAATCCGATGCCATCTATGTCCCCAGGATGTGGTTCTTCAAGAGGCTGCATCTTCTGTCAGACCAGACTGAACCCAGGCCATCACTCTCTCGTCTTCCTTAGGCACTTCCCGCCAGGAATCCTTCCAGGCTGTGGCTGGGCTCCTTTAGTTGTGGCAGGAGGAGGAGGGCGATGGTCGACCTCCAGGCTGCCACTTGCCACAGCCTCCCCCCGGCTGAGGTCTTCCTGTGAATGAAAATGGGACATAGTTTTAGTTTTTTGCTCATCAATCACACCATTTTGAGCTCATGACTGTTGCAAATTGAATGTTACCAAATAGAACAGACTATCATTCTAAGCCCAGCATTTTTCATTCTTGTACCAATCATTTTTGCTCACTACTGTCTATTGAGATGTAAATCACTTTGTTAAATCACAACTTACTGATCAATAATAACATCTAGTTAACATCATTAAATGTACGACAAGAAATATGTTCAACAATGCAATACCTGTCTTAAGCTGGGCCCCTCCACATGTTGTTGCCTGGAAGGCCCAGGTTGGACGTTGGAAGCCTCAGCTGGGGGTGAAGGAAGCCTTGAAGGAAGACGGTCGAGTAGTGACGTGGGTTCCCCCTGGTCTACCAGAAAATGCAGCCTCTCGAAGTAAACCATACTGGGGTAATAAATAGCATCTGTATCTCCTGATCTCAGGGACTCCAGGTGCTTCTTTCTCTCCCTGAGATATGTAATCTTCATGGCACCAATTTTAATCTTCACATAGGCCATGTCTGCCGTGGGGACCATGATCTGCACCAAAGAAAGAAGTTTCTCCAGCGCTGCCTTCCTCTTTCTTCGGTCATGATAAAATGGGTTGTTGATCTGCCACAGGCAGGGCAGCTCCCTGTACACTTCAAGGAATAGCCCCATAAAATTGGCGTTTTTGAAGGGATCCATCTTGTCTGCAAGACACAACACAAGACAAACCCTAAAATACTAATAATGCCATGATAAACCCAATCTTGTCCCAACATAGGCCTAGATAGAAGCAGTCTAGCCTAGTGATGTACCAAGTTCAAAATTGACCTTAGTTTGCACGATCGTCGCGTTAGCTCCTCACTCTGTTTACAGATTGTACGGACGACACACGCGTGTTGCGTTTTATATACAGTGCGCATGCGTGAAACTCCGCCTGCCGCTGACGTTCTTTCTAGACTATTCACCGCCCCTTCGCTTTCGGGCACAGTGGGGAGAGCACATGGCGGAGAGAACGCAGGTGCGCAATCAGAGTTCCACTAACGAGGAGAAGGGTGAGGAAAGCTAGGAGCCTGAAACGTCCCGATCCAGGAAGAGAAGATTTAAGGCCTCAAATATGTCTTTTGTAGAGATGTTGGAGATGGTGGACATATTGAACAGGACCGACTATGATGGGAAGTATGGACCTTACCCAAACCCAAATATCAGAAAGGCCAAGATCATGACTAAAGTTGTGAAGAGTCTTCAGAAGAATTTTGGGGTATGCCGATCCAAGGATCAACTGAAAAAACGCTGGTCAGACCTGAAACTGAGGGAGTACGATCAGTACAGAAGGATCAAGTGTGTTCTTCAAAAAAGTAAGTAGTTGTCGTGTGTTCATATGATTATTCTTGCTTGCATACTGCTCCATGTGCTTTGATTTCATGTTGTGCAGTTTAAAATGGCCACTTTCCAATTCATGGTTTCATTCGTTCGTAAGAAACATCGTTCTGCAAGTAAGTTTTCCAGCTTTAGAAAGTGTCCACAATAATGTTCTCACCTTTGAACTCGGCCCAAAAACACAATTGTACAACACTTCCAAGCAATGTTTCATATTCCTATTTCTGCCCTCTGTGGGCTAAGTATTCCTTTTTTACATTCTCATAGGGGTGAAAAGACTCGGGAAGTCTGAGGACACCAGGGACCCCACCCCTCACAAAGAAGGCAAAATTCCAACACCAGAAGCAGAGGAGCAGGAGGAGGAGGAGGAACGAGAGATCCTTGAAGTTGGACAAATTGTCACCACAACTGGTGAGTGTCGGAGACCACAGCTTCCGGTAAGCTCATCAATGTATGTCAGCATATTTATAATACATGGTGTGTTTTTTTGCTTTGTTTTGTAGGTGATGTGGAAGAAGAATCAAATTTTACCAGTGAAAGTGCCCAGATCCTGATAATGGGGTGCAATTGGGATTTAGAAAATATACAGCAAAACATCAATGATGTTAAAAATAAAATGAAGAACATCATTGATGTTTTGGGGAGAGTGTGAAACACCACAAACTAGCTAGGGTTTTATTTTTTTGTTTTTAAACAACAACTTTTGTCTTTTACAAAAAGCCAAATTTGGAAGATGCACACAGTGTGTCAACATGCGCTATCTCCCATCATGGGGGATCAATGTACCTGTTTTGTGGAAAGTGGCTGAGTTGAAGGGGTTGCAGCCCCAAAACATGTACATTGATCCCCCATGATGGGAGATAGCACATGTTAACACACTGTGTGCATCTTCCAAATTTGGATTTTCCAGGGGTGACACCCCATGTGATGAAGGCAATATCAGCCCAGTTTGTACGTACTCATGTCTGATATTGTCTTCACTTTTCAAAGTTGAACTTTGTAAGTTCCTATGTTCTGTATTTTACAGTTAGATGCATGCCTGTTTACACAAAAACACCAGGTAACGCACATTTTTATTAAACTCTGTTTTTGAAACACACAATTTCTTGGTTGGTTGTATAAACCTTTTCAAAACGCACATGTGAATGTGCTTGGATTAAAAAGTTAAATTATCAACAATGTGTGTCTTCCTTTTTCAATGTGTAAAAGCATTATTTGGAGTAAAATTGTTGTTTTTGGTGACAATGGGTGTTATTTACTAAAGGCAACTCCACTTTGCACTCCAAGTACAGTTTCAGGTGCACTTATGCAGTGCACCTGTAGTACATAGTGGATGTGCGTTTAGTAAATAACACCCACAGTGATGTGTTCATTTTTACAATCATGCCATTTTCCTGAGCCCACATATTTCTGCCATGGTGCTGAAAATGAGCAAGATTTTGGCCAGTAATGCACTACATACATTAGTTAACAAAAACAAGGTGTGTGTGTGTAGCAGACCCACAACATAATAAGATTATCTGAAGAAGAGACTGTCCCCTCATCTCGCTCAGAACTTGGGTTTGCACTGTTGTAGAAAAAGGCAGAACAAAAAAACTAAAATTTACCTAGGAGACACCTAAAACCAAGTAAATGAAAACAAAGATTATTGGAGTTTCAAAGAAAAATGTATTCCAAAAATGCCGCTCAGACATTGTCTGGCATATCAATGGCCTCCCTACCCACAAAGTACTCCATGTATTGGGTTCGGACCTCACGGGCGCTTTGGGTGGGCAAGCCAGGACGAGCAGCATCAAGGCCCATGAGGTTCTCATTTTCAAGCAAGTCTGCATCTTGGACAACTGAGACCGCATAGTTTGCTGAATGTCTTTTTAATAAATTGTGCAGAACACAGCAGGCAAGCACTATGTGATTTATTTTATATTTTTCCGCCATGTGGATAGGCGTTAAAAAAAGGAAGGCGGAACCGGCTGGCCAGTATTCCAAAAGTGTTCTCCACCACTCTTCTGGCTCTGGCCAGCCTGAAATTAAAAATCCTCTGGTCCGGGGTGAGGGTCCTCATCGGGAAAGGCCGCATCAGATGGTTTGCCAGGGCAAACGCCTCATCCGCGACGAAGACGAATGGGAGTCCTTCCTGATTCTCTTCTGGGGGTGGCAAGCCCAGACTGCCACTCTGGAGACGCCAGTAGAACTCCGTTCATGCGAACACTCCACCATCCGGCCATTTTTCCCCACGTCCACATACAAGAAGTCATACACCACCGCCAACATCACAATACTATTAAACCCCTTGTAGTTAAAATAGTACGACCCCGAGTTGGGTGGTGGGATGATGCGGACGTGTTTCCCTTCAATTGCACCTCCACAATTGGGAAAGTCCCAACGACTGGCAAAGTGGGAGGCCACAGTCTGCCATTCCTGTGGCGTTGAAGGAAACTGTGGAGTGAAAAAAGACCAAAAATTTGTAATTTTGCAAATCAACATTGCAAGCAGATTAGACACCAGCATTTTCGGCCAAGATCAGTATAACATTTTGGGAACTGAGTATTTAAAGCCTAAAGTATAAGGTCCCCTTATCAGAGTCATCACCCACCCCATCCCCCCCATCTGATGGGCCCTTGCTAAAAACGAGGGGGGGGGTGTTTTGGACAGGTAACCCTCTCCACTTGATTGAGAGCTGAATGCCTAAATAATGTGTGATACTTTGGGCAGCCCCTCCTTACTTTTTTTGCACATTTTGACATTTTGACATTCTGCTATTACATATCAAGATAATAATAGGGTAAAAAAAAATATCATTTGAAAGTATTGAGGCAGGCCCTTGCACTACATGCTTTGGTGAACTCATCCATAAATGTGACCATCAAAAAGGTAGGTAGAGTGGGTATTGGGTTTGGTAAAGTCAGCAGATAGAGAATTGCTATCAGCTGACTTAGCAGTTTGGGGGAGGGGGGTTCCTAATGAGTTTGGCATAACCCAAAAAAAAAAATACTCACTCTGCATGAATTGAAGCCCACACATAACATTTGTAGAAATTTTAGGGGGTGTTTAGGGGAAAGCAATACTATGGAGCTGACAAAAGACATTGGTAAGTGACTAGACTATAGTTTTATGGGCCAAGAAGAGCATGGTGGGGAAGTTAGTGAGACAAATATGCATGAGGACAAAGGGGCAGAGCATATGAATTAGAGCATATTGCAATCATGGTAATTAGGGAATGAGGAAAGAAATGCAATACATTAGCAAGCATTAAATACATAGAAAGTGATGTTAAAGGATACAACTTACCTTCATATAGTCCTTCTGAAGGACCTGCATGATGGCAGAACAGGTCTCTGGAATAATGATCCCCAGAGCCTGGGGGGAAATGCCTGTGGAGAACTTTAGGTCCTGAAGGCTTCTCCCTGTCACCAAGTAGCGCAATGTGGCAATGAGCCTCTGCTCCGGAGTGATGGCTTGCCGCATGCAGGTATCCTGCCTGGTGATATAAGGGGACAGCAAAGCCAGCAGACGGTGAAAAATGGGGTCCGTCATCCGGAGATAATTCCTGAAATCATCAGGATTATTCTCCCGGATCTCACGGAGCAAAGGCATGTGCTGGCGCAACCAATTCTTGGTCCACAAACGCCTCCTCTCCCTGTTCATGGACCGGGCTTGTGTCAAAGTAAGAACCCCAACACAAAGCCCTTGCACAGCACAAACTCTACAACGAGTACGTAGACGAAACATGGTTTGAAAACGGTCGGCTGGTCAGAACGGACAACATAAAGCACTGAAAAACAGCAATGCCTGAAAGAACGACCTGAATAGCAGAAGCAAGCAGACAATAAGCAATGCAAATCAAAGTGTACTATACCAAGATATAGCCCACAATGAGAAACTAATGCTTACTGACTACACGCACTGATTATCAGATACGCAAAGACAAGCAGAAACTGAAGAGCAGTAGCGAACTGAATCACAAATCTGAAAAGCGCAAATCGTCTCTCACCAAACTTCTACTAACACACGATACACATGAGATCAGCAGAAGGATCCCAAAGGGTGCCGGACGTGGTGCTGAACTTCCTTTTTCTAGTGCCGCCGTACGCGGCTTACGTCACCGCGTTATTGGCAACCGGAAATTCCGACAACTTGGTCCGACCATGTGTATGCAACATCACTTCCGGACCTCTTATGGAATTAATCTGTCGGAATAACTCAGACGGATTTGGTTGTCGGAATCTCCGACCATGTGTACAAGGGCTAAGAAAGCATGCATCAATAATTTTAAATGGTAGAAGAGCCAGAAGATAGATAGACAGAAGGAAGAAAGAAGAAAAAAAAGAGTCAGACTGAAGTAAAAAGAGAACCTTACCACTGAAACCCAGAAAAGTTATCTAGGCATCTGTAGACAAATGCATGTATTGAGCCCAAGGATTCCAGGTCTTTCCAAACTGTTTAACAGTATCCTTCAAGATGCTAGCAATATTTTCATGGATCATATTTTCTTCTTCACCTGTGCAAGGGACACATAGGGTTGTTTCCAGTCCCTAGCTATAGTAATTTTTACACAGAATAGCATAAAGAAGATTAAAAGCAAAACATTTAGGAATTTTGGCAACTAGTACATAAAGTAGGTCAATTTACGGCATTTGTGGAACCGGCACTTCTGCAGTCCTACACAATAAATCAAAGATACCATTTAAGAAAACCTCAAATTCAAGTGCATTCTCATTAAACATGATACAACCTCAGATACACAGTGGAGAAGAAGAAGGGTACATTTGAGAAAGTCACGTCAGAATCAAATACCATCTGGTAAGTATTTTTACATTAGCCTCTACCAAAGCAATAATCAATATTCCTGTAAATGATCTTAGAGAGCAATTATGGTGCAAAACAGGGTCCCATTCATTGTAGAGACCTTTATCTCAGTCAGTTATAAAAGGGAATTTTATTGGGATACCTAGTGTAGAAATATATTTTAATTTGCATTTAGTTTGACCCCTTGTAGAATAGACAAGCATATTTCTATAGAGGATCAATATGAGTATAACAGAAGTCTGTGCTGTTTGACTTTTCTCTATCAGCCTACAATCACATTCAAACTTCTAAAATAGGTTTGAATCTTATTGGTGGTTGTGAAATACTGCATAGTAGTGACATTATTAAAATTGGCTTTTTGAATATGAGAGGCAGTTTTCAGGAATAGCGGCAGTTTCTAGAAATAGCGCTTGTAAAGCGCCTGAAAACTGACTCCCATTCATTACAATGTGTGCTTTCACACTCGGACGGTGCACTTGCGGGACACTCGGAAAAGTCCTGCTAGCAGCTTCTTTGGGGCGGTTTGGGAGCATTGTATACAGCGCTCCCAAAACGCAACTGCCCATTGCAATGAATGAGTGGCGTTTCCGGAAACACAGAAACACAGGAGTTTTTAACCGCTTTTTTGGGGGTTAAAAGTGTCTCGCTAGCAGCTAAAAAGAGGTGCAAATGCGCTGCTTAAACAATGGTAAAGCACCGCTAAAACGAGCGTCACTTTACCGCTAATGGCTGGAGTGAAAGCAGTCTTAATGCTCTATTTAACTTTATTTGCGGTAATGCTTTGCAATGCGATATAGTGTATCAGTATGCATTTTATTTTACACATTGAAAATATGTTAGCTCTGCTACCGAACAAAAAAACACAAAATGTTTAGCAAGTAATGTCAGCTCTGCTGCCAAAGCAACCACTGAGATGCTGAGTACTACAACTCTCCACCCATACCTGTGTTAGTAAAAATAAAAACTGTTTACTGGAGAAAACCAATTCCTTGTATTTTTTCCTTTTATCATATTAACATAGCAATTAACAATTAACCCCCTGCAAGCTATCACTTAAATATACTTTACTCTAATTCTGCATTAAAACATAGATGCTTCGTTTTGAGAGATCCTATATAAAACATGTATTAAAATGGAACTTTATTGCTTGCAGAGTGAGTGGCCTCTTACCATATTGTGCGAGAATGCACAGCATTTTTGCATATTTTGGCACAATAACCTCTAGAGGTACCTATTTCAGCAATGCAAAAACCTGCATTCCCCTTATTGCTTCTCCGTGGCATTAGACATCTTTTGCTGGTCTTCTATAAGGCTCTAGCATGTTCTGGTGCAATTGTACTCTCTCATTATTATTTATTCTATTAAAGGATACCTATATTTTTTAATAACTTTGATCCTGAATATTCACTGTTGTCTTCCCCATGAAAATTGCTTATTTTAGATTTTAGAGCTGCCTATGGTGCATCATGAGGCTCTTCCATCTTTCAGTGAACCTCTGGGCCCCATCATTCTGGGCAATCACTATCCTATATTTATAGGCAGTAATGGAAAACCAACTTTTTAAAGCCTTGTAAAAAATTCTATAAAAGAGTTCATGGCAAAAAATCTGTACATGGCTCACTAGAGGGATGGAATAGGCATCTGATACAGTAGCCTTTGGAAGTGGCTGTGCCCTGATCTGAGTTCTGGCATGAGTGATTTAGATTGCCACCTTCACTGGAGAAAGTGAAGGTGTCAGTCAGAGTTAAAGTCTTTATAAGCATAATTATATTTTTTTGTCTTTACATTTGGAGGTATTGATGATCACTACTTTTGAAGTTTTATCCAGGTCAGCTATGATAATCAGTGGCGTAACTAGAACCTTCAGGGCCCCGATGCAAGAAACCATGGAGGACCCCCCCAACCTCCGGACAGGGCTCTTTTCTCAGAGCCCGATGGTGGAACACCAGGGCCCAGTCCCAAGTGGGTGGCTGCATATAAAGGAACCGATTTCTCCATTTCCCCACACTTCTCCTCCTCTCCCACCCACAGGCATTCAGCGGCTGCAGGAGGAAAATGGAGAGACCGGTTCCTCTATGTCGGTGTTTTTCACAATCTTTTTCCAGTCAGGACACCCTTGAAGTACACCCCTACGTGAATGGGGCTGCACTCCAACCTCCTTGCAACTGTGTGCATTGCATTCAGTTGCAGCATAGTGATGATGCATTTAAGGGGTTAAAACAGGTGGTCAGTAGGCAACATATTGCCTCTCTACCGGCTGTCAAATGCCATTGAAAAGTGATCTGAGCATGGATCGCTTTTTGGAGAAATAGCATTTTACATAAAATGTGCATACCTACATGTAAACACACATACACATATATAAACACACATAATACCATAATACACACACATATCCTATCTATCTATCTATCTATCTATCTATCTATCTATCTATCTATATATATATATATATATATATATATATATATATATATATATATATACACACACACAAACACACATATATAAAAACACACACGTATATATAAATGCACATATGCACGCACATATAAACCAGTGGCAGCTGGTGCTCAAAATTTTTAGGGGAGCACAAGCAAACTGAAAAATTCTGAAAAAAAACATCAATTACAGCCACTGTGCCCATCAATTGCAGCCACTGTACCATCAAACGCCACCACTGTGCCATCAAATGCTGCCACTGTGCCCATCAAACTCTGCCGATGTGGCCATCAAATGCCGCCAGTGTGCCCATCAGACGCTGCCAGTGTACCCAAACGTTGCCAGTGTACCCATCAAACGCTGCCACTGTGCCCATCAAATGCTGCCACTGTGCCCATCAAGCTCTGCCACTGTGCCATTAAGTGCCGCCACTGAGCCCATCAAATGCCACCACTGTGCACATCAAATGCTGCCACTGTGCACATCAAATGCTGCTGGTGTGCCCACTAAATGTGTGCCGATTAAATGCTGGCAGTGTGCCATCAAATGCTGCCACTGTGAATCCCCACTGCCTGCTCGCCGTTTGCCCACCACTTACCCTGTCTTGGTGGGGCAACGGGTGACGGCCATGAGCAGGGTCCTCCATGCATCTCCTGCCATCCTCAACTCCCGTCCTCTCCTCCTGATAGGCATCCAATAGCTGCGCCTATCTTTTCAGCCAATTAGGTGATGGGTAACAGAGGCAGTTCAGTGTTAGGAAAGTGAATATTTATTCACTGTTCTAACACACCTGGGTAGACTGTGAGCGTCAAGCATGGCTCTCGCAGTTCACCTATTTTGAAGCCTATTAGAGCCAATGGCTCTAATCAGGTGCTTCAAAAACACCCCCCGCCGCTGTAATTCAGGCACCCAGCACCCCAAAAGGGACGAGACAACTAAATAAGGGGGTGGCAGCGGTGGCCATGGATAGATTCATGCTATGCTATGTATGAATCTATCCATTGGTCATAGAGGGGGTGGCTGGAGAGAGGGGGCGGCACCTGTGCACCCTTTTGGATGCACCACCACTGATAAACACATGCACATTCACATACATACATATGCATACATGCACATTCACATACATGCACACACACATGCATACATATACATACATATATGAACACACACACACACACACACACATACAAGCATGCTCACACACACACACAAACACATACATGCATGCTCACACACATACACACATGCACACAAACACACACACATGCATGCACACCTACACACATACATGCATGCACACCCACACACATATAAACACAAATACAGTAGCTAGTCTTATAAAAAAAAAAGGCAGACATTTACCTTGGCTCTTCCTGCCGGGTACTGCACTGTAGGGGGAGACAAAGAGCACAGCACTGTGCTTTCACTTAGGCTAATTACAGTTCGGCTGATGATCGGGGAGCTCCTCTCAGCTTCCCCCCCTATCGAAGAGTGCAGGGGGCCCTCAAGGGCCCCCTTCAGCAAGCACCCCCAGTCGCCATGGCGATCTTGGCGACCCCTATAATTCCGCCACTGATGATAATGCCTTCAACATTCTTCTAACATTTTTATGAGCATTTACAATCAGTAATAGTGTTCTATTTATAAAAAACAATTCCAGACATTAGTTGCATGTATTTATATGCAAATAAATATAATAGTGCAGTAGTTGTTTGCAAAGTAAATTTAATTTACTTTTTTAGAATGAAATAGACACATTTTGATATGCTTCCTTCAAACTTCTAAGCCTAATTGTTATCTTTTCAATTGGAATTGTGTTATTAAATAATTATCAAATAATTGGTTCATTATTTAGTAACGGCAACTGGATACAAACAATCAAAAGCTTTCTTTTTTTACCACAATGTGTCGACCAGAAAGTATGTATAGAAGACTACAGGAAAAAGGATTGCAGTCAAAGTGTTGTGCTCCCTTGGTTTAGATTGTGCTACAAATTTGATGTAGATCACTGCAATAAAACAATAAAGGAATTTTGATCTCCATGAGGTGAACTTCAAGACATCTGTTATTAAAAAGCATCATGTTTTACTCAGTGAGCCTTATCTTTTTCTAGAGCGGCAAGCTGGCACTTGCTATACGTTTCAGAACTTCACTGTTGTTTGCACTGAGTTATTAAATACAGACTTTAGTGTAGAACTACCAATGTATTTTGTCGTTTGAAGAAAAACTTTAGCTAAAGTATGAAGAAAAAAGTAATAGCAGTTCTCGGCATGTCATTTAGCTGTCAGTATTTTGCCAAAACAGCATTCTGTGAGAAAAACATTGAATTACTCTGAGAAAATGAATTTCCCACTGAGCTCTCTGCAGTAGATATTTGGAAGTCTTTTGTCTTTGTTTAGTAGACAGCTACCTCCAGACTGGATTCAGATTAATACGGTTTCTCTTAAATATAAAATGTTTAGATGACATCTGATATGTGCTTCATGATGCTAAACATATAATTTATGATAAATGGTATCTGCTATAGATAACAATGAACAATTTTGTCCTGAAAAAGAAAAACAAGGTTTATAATCAGTTTTCAAACTTTGTGGATCAAACTTCATGACATTCCGTACACCTTGTGCAGCAATCATGGCTATTATCATATATGGTACATTTGAAATTTTAATAGTTATATGTAAAGTAGTTTTTTGAACACCAATGTATTCTTCATAAATTTAGCAATTTTACAGCACAAATTACATGGGTCAACATAGAGATGTGTTGACAGCAAATTTCACTTTTTACAGTGTATATATATATATATATATATATATATATATATATATATATATATATATATATATATATATATATGTATATATGTATATATGTATATATATATATATATATATATATATATATATATATATATATATATATATATATATATATATATATATATATTTATATAGGGTTCTCCCGATACTACTTTTTTAAGACCGAGTACAAGTACCGATACTTTTTTCAAGTACTCGCCGATACTGATTACCAATACTTTTTTAAATATCATGTGACAGTTTGACTGATGGGCACTGATAGGTGGCACTGACTGATGGCTCGCACTGACGGATGGGAACTGATAGGTTGCACTGATAGGTGGCACTTTTGGGCACTGATAGATGGCACTGATAGGCGGCACTGACAAATGGCACTTATGGGCGCTGACAGGTGGCTGGCACTGTTGGCTGGCCCTGAAATGCAGCAATAATTGACATGAAGAAATGATTTATTTTTGAAATGCTGTGTTGTGACGCCCATCTTGGTACACCCTGCCGCAGTAAGCAGCAGCAAACATCTTGTAACACCCAGCTGGGCTGCTGGCTTACTACAGCTGAATGCAGGGTGTACCAAGATGGGTGTTGGGATGTTCAGCCGCCAACAGCTCTCTCTGTTGTCTCTCTCTCTGTTGTCTCTCTCTCTCTGTTGTCCATCTCTCTGATGTCTCTTTCACTCTGATTGCTCTCTCTTTGATCTCTCTTTCGTATATATTTCTCTCTCTCTGATGCCTCTCTATCTGTTGTCTTTCTCTGACGTTTCTCTCTCTCTTATTTCTCTCTCTCTCTCTTATGTCTCTCTTTTTTCTCTTTGTTTCTCTCTGACTCTCTCTCTCTCTCTCTCTCTCTCTCTGATGTCCCTCTTTCTCTCTCTGATGTCTCTGTTTCTCTCTCTGATGTCTCAGGCACAGGGCAGCAGAAGACATGAGAAAAACGGGGGGTAGGGTGCGCTATGGGGACAAGATGTTTGAGGAAAAAATTTACTTAAGTCGCTAAAAGTCGCTTAGGATTAGTTGAGTCGCATGTAAGGGGCTGCCACTACCAAAAAACCAACCTAAAAGGTTG